>NW_026604827.1:0-7634 GCF_024763615.1 Phlebotomus papatasi
TCCTGGATCCCAATACCAGAAAAATGAAAGAGATGTTCAGGAATAGGAAGTCTTTCATTGACTACAATAGTGTGATGAATGATGATCAACTTCCTTATGAATAATCTCTCGCAAATATACCCGACGAATTGTAGTGAAATCTGGCAAAATGTACTCACGAACTATGGAGTTGTCCTGATGTCGTTTCCATGGCCATTTTCATGTTCTCGGTAAAGTTTTGGCAAACAACGTATGAAGGATTTATCACATAAGACTCATCCCGTTAAATTGAGCTGTCAATACCAGGGAATCTATCTTTTTGCCTCTAGTAGACAATTAATTAAAAGCACACTTGTCCGAAACTGTTGTTCTACTAAACATCCTCTCATATTCATATTCTTTTGTAGAAAATTTCAAAAATTGCCTCTTTTAGAGGGAAAATTGAAGTGTGGCTGGTGGCAATAAAGGTGATCTTTTGCCTAATCAACTTCACTGCACTCAGAGCTAAATATCTAATCCCAGACAGTTCTATGAGCGTCCCCATTTGGAGAAATCCTCGCTGAGGGGATGTAAAACAGTCCTTATTTCATTGCAGCATTTTTATATCTGATCCCCAATGGAGGATTTCTGCTATTCAGACTTACGGCTTTCATAATACAATTGGGGATGAATCTGCTAAAAAAAACCGGAAATTGATTAAAATTTGCGCCGCAGTGGACACCAAAATAAGGTTATGATACTCACTTTGTTGGAAGCTCGTAAAAATAACTAAATGTTTTCTACAATGGGACACATTGTCTAATATTAATGTACTCACAACCAACCACTTCCTAAGCGATTAACTTGAATAATAGAATATCTCAATAGCAAGAAGTAATAGCGCAGAGGAGAAACTTTTTTCTGACTCCGGAATAAACAAATGCTCTGTTTTTCTGTTGAGACACAGGAGCGCTGCAATCATTCTGATGATAATTTGAATTTTGAAACTTCATAAACGACATTTATGATATGTAGTGCCATCTAGCGGTTGACATTGGCATAAATTCCACTTTTCTAAATGTTGTGTTACTTTGCAATGCAAGACACCATCGACACCACAATCTGCTAACGGTATTTCTCTTTTTTGGATACAGAAATGGGAGTCGCAGAGACAGGAAAAATAGTGTCTAGTCTAGTCTAGTGAAAAGGGCTGAAAAAATGAGTTGGAATAGTGCAAGTGTTTAGTGTGATATTTAGAAACGACCGACAAACCGCATAGAAATAGAACGTCCGAGGAAAAAAGCAGTTTGAGAAGAAAAAGCTCATTCAGGATTCCGGGGAGCATTCAATGATGACTTCCTCCCTGGCGCGTGGACGAATGATGAGGCTGGTCACAAGGAGAATGTGGAATCTCCCTATGGCAAACCTCATCATTCGTCTACGCGCCGTGGAGGAAGTCCCCATTGAATCCTCCGCGGAATCCTGAATGAGCTTTTTCTTGAAAGATGTTGCAGTGGGGGAAGACGAAAATCCCAATTTGTGACTGAAGTTTATATAATATTCATGCGGAGGTGAATAATGTCGATTAAGGGTTCAAAGTGCAAACTCTGATTGCCTTTACCATTTCAGGGGTAAATAGTTATCGTCATAACTTTGATAGCTAATCCCTTTTAAACCCTTTAA
Organism: Phlebotomus papatasi; assembly: GCF_024763615.1. NCBI lineage: Eukaryota > Metazoa > Arthropoda > Insecta > Diptera > Psychodidae > Phlebotomus > Phlebotomus papatasi. The sequence continues at coordinate 1,642 of NW_026604827.1, forward strand.
GCCTCGATAGATCACGACGTCCTTGGGGAGACTCAGGGGCTTGTTCTTCAAGGAATAGGGGAGATATTTGGTTCATGCTCTTCTCTCCTGATCCATGGTACTGCTTTATGGTCTCCATGGCCCTCGTTATGGCTTCCCTGCTCCAGGATCCACGCGAAGTGCTGCATAATTCCTTTTCCGACAAAGCTGTTTTTTTCTGCTCCCTCAAGGATAAATATATTATTTAAGCATCAGTCACAAATTGGGATTTTCGTCTCCCCCGGCTACAGCATATTTCTCTCAACAAACCTCGAGCCCATCTCCACCTACTAGACGACCACTGGCTGTTACTCAGAGCACCATCAAGGTCACCATAAAGTTGGTGATCAGGAAGCCAAAGGAGAACCTCTCGCCATTCCTTTACAATCTCGTCAACAAAGTCATGAGGGCGCACAAATTTGATCCCGCGAAGGCCAAGCTAGGTATTTTTAATAAATCACATAAAAATGCCAATTTTATTTTGCGGAAAAATTCTCTAGTGATTTTTAGATAGATAATTAAATTCTATATATTTACTTTTCTAAGCCCAAAAAAAAGAAAAAAAAATACTATACGGCTATTATCAAAGACCATACGGAACATTTTTCAGGATTTAATTTTAATCTCAATCTGTTAATAGCTTCATTCACTCTAACGGTAACGATAACGGTATCTTATTTTGGCTACGGGATTCGCAGAGGCGACACATGACAAAATCGCATTGTATTGAAAAGTTGTGAAAAAAATTGATTGCTGTGGTGTGGTGGTCAAGAGTGCCAGGGAGCACCCCACATCCACATCAGTAACCAACAGTGAAAGTGTAGAGAGCCATGGAACGTTCGAAGAGAAAAACAGTCTGAGAAGACAAATCTCACTCAGGATTCCCGAGAGGATACACTGAGGACTTCCTCCCTTGGACGTTGGCGAATTATTAGGCTGGCCACATGGAGAGGGAACAGCAGAAACTTGTCGGCAAAGCAGATATGCAGCACTTCGCGTGGATCCGGGAGCGGGGAAGCCATGAAGAGGGCCATAGGCACCATCAGGCAGCACCATGGATCAGAAGAGAAGAGTAGGATCAAATGTCTGCCATATCCCTTGAAGAACAAGCCCCGAAGCTCCTAATTTTCGTGAGGTGTCGAGACTCCAAGCAGCTTTCTTCTCCATCGGCTACAACATCTTCACCAAAAAGCTGTAGCCCATCTCTACCTACCAGACCACTCAGGTTGCCACCCAGCAGGACACCATCAAGCAGTTTGATCCCATGAAGGCCAAGCTCGGTGAGTACTCTTTTTTTTTTTTATAAAAACTGCATAAAAAGGCCAATTTTAATCGCTGTTAATGCTCTTTTAGTGATTAATAGAGAGCTAATAAAATTCTCTATTTACTGTTCTAAATGCTCAGAAAGATAATAACTTTTTTAACAGACAAGAATCGTGCAAAATCCACTAATTTTAGTGCCTCTCTGCTTTAATTAACACAATAATTAACACAATTTTTTATATTGTGTGCATGCCGAAAATATTTTTTACAGGATCATGTTAAATATTATATGCATATATATTTAACATATATATAACATTAAATATATATAAAAATTTATATATTTTTATGTTGTGTGTTTAATTTTTAACGAATTAATTTTGTGATTTGCCCTAATAGTTTTCATTCAATGGTGTCCACTAGCCACAGGTGAACCCGTCGGAGCGGCTAGTAGAATTCCAGTTCTTTTTGTAACCCGATGTCTTGTAGAAAGATTTTTTTTTGATTCTCTCTCAGGGTCACATGACAAATTTTATATAGATTGGTTCCCTAGAATATTGTTTCTTTGCCCAATATATTTTCGGCAACTATTCCGTAAGTGTGAAATATCTACTGTTTTATTATATAAGTCACATAAGTGGGCTATTGCGCTCCTTTTTGTGTTTCTCTTCCTGGCCATTCATAATGATGGATTTTATTCTAATCTTGGAATATGTGATTAATTTGCTGAATTTGGTGAATTTGTTTAGAGATTTCCGATGCGCACCTTATATTGTATCTGATAAGCACCGTAATATGTTCATTTATGTTTGCATGAGTCTTTCCCATGCATGAGTTTTTCTCTCATTGGAGATTACACAATTTCCAATGTTTATAGGGCGTGCAATTCACATGTATTTCTTACAGAAATGAACCGCTGCTATTTTTCTTGTTGCAAATTTAAATCCCTTGGACTTGGTCCAGTTTTCTATTGCATTTCCTTTTTCCTGTGATTTTTGTTTCATATCGTTTGTGTCTTTATATACATACATTAACAATATGATTTGGGATTCAGCGGAGAAGAGACTCCAGACAATTAATCCTTTTAAAAAATAGGGTGACGGAGAGAACTCCACCTTGAAGTGTGCGATTTTCAAATGAAAAGAGTGATTTTCAAAATTTTATCGTGTTATTTAGGTTATTTAGTAGGGTGATAGTTTGTACAACGTAATGGGGGGGGGGATTGATATCATCTTGTGTTGACTATCAAAAAAACAACATCTAGTTTGTCAGGAACTTCTGTGAGGAAAAAGGTGGGAAGATTAAGAGAGTCAATGAAATTTTTTGCCTCATTTCATTTTCTCAACTGGTATAATCCCCTGAGGAGCAAGCCGTTCCTTTATGTAACTGCAATCAAGTTTCATTATCTCGTAATAGATTCTTCTCTGGACGGAATTATACCTAATGTTTTCTTTGAATGTGAATGGGTGACTTCCTAGTGCTGAAGCATTCTTAATTTAGTTGAGGGTTTTAAGAGCAATCAAAAAATCTCCATTAGGGAGCCAATGTATTTCGGCGATTCTGCTTAGGGATAAATTCTTGAAGCGCATCGTGGACTTAAAAAATATTGAGATTTTTAAGATCTCTAGTTTCACTAGAAATTTATAAATATCTTGAAAAATTCATTCTGAGGTTTAAATTTTTTTTTGTCTGGAGATAAAGGAAATTCCCCCTTTGAAGTTCTTTCTGAAAATTCATATTTAGCACTATTATAACATACCATATCGTTTTTATTGGAAGAAGAACCCCCCTTAATAAGGGACTTATCCCTTAAATATTTTATTGAAATTTTAGCCGGTAGTACGGAATGTACTATCAGTGTTTGTGTTCACTAAATTTTGGACATAATGAATTTAAACACAGTTAGTGTTAATGGAATATTAATTGGAGCAAATTTGAGATTACAATCTGACACTGACCAGAGTCAGAGTGAGACTACAGAACAATGATTTATAGAGAGCTCATAAGATTTTATTGTCCTAAGTGTAAAGAAAGAAAATTACTTTTCTAATAGAAAATGCAGCAAAATCCACAAGTTAGTGTTCTTTAAGAGCATTTTTTGCAATTTTTAAACAAAAACATGTATAAAAATTGCATAAAAGGTCCAATTTTAATCGCGATATAGGGTAGAATCAGTACTTTTGGCCAGCCTTAGGCTTTAAGGGCCTCGTAAATTATGGCATTTTTGTTAGATTAAAATGAATGTTTTTATAAAGGAAGTTTGAAACAATATCTATCTAATATCTATAATTTGTCTCGAGAATTTTGGTGAATTTCATTGAAACATTTTCATTTCATTTCATTGTGATTATTGAAGTAAAATTTATTCTTAAATTAGTTTTTTAATTCTGGGTGGCTAAAATGGCGAAAATGGCTGACTCTACCCTAATTGAGCCGCTCAGAGCAAGAGTGGTCTCCTTTGTATGCATTTCCATATCAAAACGGTCCACTTTTGCTCAGAGCCTCTGAATTCTCTAATGATTTATTATTAGCTAATAAAATTTTCTAATTACTGTTTCGAGCAACAATAAGCTGCAATTGCAAAGTACCTCTGCCATCTTCGACAGCGGAAGCCGTTGGTAGGAATAGCACCCCAGCATCTCAGCATTTTTCAGAAAACGTGGTGAGTCGCAATACACATTTTAATAATTAACAACATTGCATTAACTGCATTTCAGTATAATTTTTTAACGATTTGCAAATAGATAATAATATATTATATTTGCTATTCTAAGTGCAAAGCAATAAAATAAGTTTTGTAAGAGAAGAGAATCCGTGAAAAATCCATTACATGTTTTCTGTTTTATAAGAAAACTTTTCTTTATAATTTTAAGCGTAAAACTTGAGCGAAAACCGCTTAATCGCGATATAATTCCCTAATGCTTTATAGATAACTATTTAAATTTTTTATTTAGTGTTCTAAGTGCCAAAGGAAGAATATAATTTTGAAGGTATAATACAAATACGATTAAAATTTAGATTTTGTATGTAAAAACAATGCAAAAAAATGTACCGCTCACAGGATTTGAACAGTCGGATACTAAAAATAATGATATGTTAAAGCGGGTGTTAAAGGAAAGCAATTGTTCAGCTCGGAAAACAATTGCAGGGTTTTGAAATAGCCGCGTAAATGTTTTAACGTTGGAAAACAATTGCAAAGTTTGGATTTTCCCGCGTAAGCAAAGTGATTCAAATGTCTTGAATCCGGTTTGTGTCTTGGTTGAAAAATTTGCCGCTTTTAACATTTGAAGTGTTTGAAAAGTTCAAATGTCCCTACACTTAAGAACTATACTTCAGTCGAGCTAAATTTAGATGGTTAGAAATTCATGTTAAATCTCTTAAATAAGCGTTTATATACTAGGTTACTCAATGAATATGCATCTCAAACATATTAAATAAATCTCATAGTAAAATTTGGTGTGGTCGTGTTGTTAACATTCAAGAAATACTGCATTTCAACAGTAATATGCAAATTCTGTCCAAAAGAGAAAAATAGATAAATAAAAAATAGTTGTTGTTAAAAACAAAAACACCCAAGAGGGGGGGGGTATAAAAAAAATAAACAAAAATAAAACTTAGGAAAAGAGTAGAAAAGGGAAAAAGGGGGAAGAAAATAACACAGATTAAGATAAGAGAGAGAGGAGAAGAGGAGAATAGGGCAGAGAGGAGAGAGACAGAGCAGAAAGAAGAAGAGAAAAAAGGGAAAAGCAAGGAAAAGGGGGAGGAGGAAGAAGAAAAAAGAGGGAGAATGAGGAAGAGAGAGAGAGAAGAGCAAGGGGGGAGGGTGGTGGGAGTTGTTGGAGAGTAGGAAAATTTTGAGCCGCGGGGGCATGCCTGCGCTGCGCGCAGGCATGCCCCCGCGGCTCAAAATTTTCCTACTCTCCAACAACTCCCACCTCCCTACGCGTAAAAATATATACCCCATCCATAATTTAGAATTTAGAATATTCTATAAAGTATTTGTTAATCGTGTAAATTAAAATCGCGATTTTAACCCCCTAAAAGTGGTCAAAACGGCTTGAATTCTTTAGATAATAAACTATAATTTTCTAATAAATAATAATATGGTATTTAGAATATTCTATAAAGTATTTGTTAATCGTGTAAATTAAAATCGCGATTTTAACCCCCTAAAAGTGGTCAAAACGGCTTGAATTCTTTAGATAATAAACTATAATTTTCTAATAAATAATAATATGGTATTTAGAATATTCTATAAAGTATTTGTTAATCGTGTAAATTAAAATCGCGATTTTAACCCCCTAAAAGTGGTCAAAACGGCTTGAATTCTTTAGATAATAAACTATAATTTTCTAATAAATAATAATATGGTATTTAGAATATTCTATAAAGTATTTGTTAATCGTGTAAATTAAAATCGCGATTTTAACCCCCTAAAAGTGGTCAAAACGGCTTGAATTCTTTAGATAATAAACTATAATTTTCTAATAAATAATAATATGGTATTTAGAATATTCTATAAAGTATTTGTTAATCGTGTAAATTAAAATCGCGATTTTAACCCCCTAAAAGTGGTCAAAACGGCTTGAATTCTTTAGATAATAAACTATAATTTTCTAATAAATAATAATATGGTATTTAGAATATTCTATAAAGTATTTGTTAATCGTGTAAATTAAAATCGCGATTTTAACCCCCTAAAAGTGGTCAAA
>NW_026604828.1:0-109319 GCF_024763615.1 Phlebotomus papatasi
CCAAGAAAAAATTCAACTAAAGATATTAATTGATTGTTAGAATTATTTGAAGTATTCTAATGTGATTTTCATTGAGAAATTTTAAGAATTGCGGTTTCTAGAGCAGATTTTGGCATTTTTAAAAAATTAAAAAAAAAACTCCCAAGGGTGGGATCATGATGATTTTTAATGGGAATTTTTCCAAGAAAAAATTCAACTAAAGATATTAATTGATTGTTAGAATTATTTGAAGTATTCTAATGTGATTTTCATTGAGAAATTTTAAGAATTGCGGTTTCTAGAGCAGATTTTGGCATTTTTAAAAAATTAAAAAAAAACTCCCAAGGGTGGGATCATGATGATTTTTAATGGGAATTTTTCCAAGAAAAAATTCAACTAAAGATATTAATTGATTGTTAGAATTATTTGAAGTATTCTAATGTGATTTTCATTGAGAAATTTTAAGAATTGCGGTTTCTAGAGCAGATTTTGGCATTTTTAAAAAATTAAAAAAAAACTCCCAAGGGTGGGATCATGATGATTTTTAATGGGAATTTTTCCAAGAAAAAATTCAACTAAAGATATTAATTGATTGGTAGAATTATTTGAAGTATTCTAATGTGATTTTCATTGAGAAATTTTAAGAATTGCGGTTTCTAGAGCAGATTTTGGCATTTTTAAAAAATTAAAAAAAAACTCCCAAGGGTGGGATCATGATGATTTTTAATGGGAATTTTTCCAAGAAAAAATTCAACTAAAGATATTAATTGATTGTTAGAATTATTTGAAGTATTCTAATGTGATTTTCATTGAGAAATTTTAAGAATTGCGGTTTATAGAGCAGATTTTGGCATTTTTAAAAAATTAAAAAAAAACTCCCAAGGGTGGGATCATGATGATTTTTAATGGGAATTTTTCCAAGAAAAAATTCAACTAAAGATATTAATTGATTGGTAGAATTATTTGAAGTATTCTAATGTGATTTTCATTGAGAAATTTTAAGAATTGCGGTTTCTAGAGCAGATTTTGGCATTTTTAAAAAATTAAAAAAAAACTCCCAAGGGTGGGATCATGATGATTTTTAATGGGAATTTTTCCAAGAAAAAATTCAACTAAAGATATTAATTGATTGGTAGAATTATTTGAAGTATTCTAATGTGATTTTCATTGAGAAATTTTAAGAATTGCGGTTTCTAGAGCAGATTTTGGCATTTTTAAAAAATTAAAAAAAAAACTCCCAAGGGTGGGATCATGATGATTTTTAATGGGAATTTTTCCAAGAAAAAATTCAACTAAAGATATTAATTGATTGTTAGAATTATTTGAAGTATTCTAATGTGATTTTCATTGAGAAATTTTAAGAATTGCGGTTTCTAGAGCAGATTTTGGCATTTTTAAAAAATTAAAAAAAAACTCCCAAGGGTGGGATCATGATGATTTTTAATGGGAATTTTTCCAAGAAAAAATTCAACTAAAGATATTAATTGATTGGTAGAATTATTTGAAGTATTCTAATGTGATTTTCATTGAGAAATTTTAAGAATTGCGGTTTCTAGAGCAGATTTTGGCATTTTTTTTTAAAAATTAAAAAAAAAAACTCCCAAGGGTGGGATCATGATGATTTTTAATGGGAATTTTTCCAAGAAAAAATTCAACTAAAGATATTAATTGATTGTTAGAATTATTTGAAGTATTCTAATGTGATTTTCATTGAGAAATTTTAAGAATTGCGGTTTCTAGAGCAGATTTTGGCATTTTTAAAAAATTAAAAAAAAACTCCCAAGGGTGGGATCATGATGATTTTTAATGGGAATTTTTCCAAGAAAAAATTCAACTAAAGATATTAATTGATTGTTAGAATTATTTGAAGTATTCTAATGTGATTTTCATTGAGAAATTTTAAGAATTGCGGTTTCTAGAGCAGATTTTGGCATTTTTAAAAAATTAAAAAAAAACTCCCAAGGGTGGGATCATGATGATTTTTAATGGGAATTTTTCCAAGAAAAAATTCAACTAAAGATATTAATTGATTGGTAGAATTATTTGAAGTATTCTAATGTGATTTTCATTGAGAAATTTTAAGAATTGCGGTTTCTAGAGCAGATTTTGGCATTTTTAAAAAATTAAAAAAAAAAACTCCCAAGGGTGGGATCATGATGATTTTTAATGGGAATTTTTCCAAGAAAAAATTCAACTAAAGATATTAATTGATTGTTAGAATTATTTGAAGTATTCTAATGTGATTTTCATTGAGAAATTTTAAGAATTGCGGTTTCTAGAGCAGATTTTGGCATTTTTAAAAAATTAAAAAAAAACTCCCAAGGGTGGGATCATGATGATTTTTAATGGGAATTTTTCCAAGAAAAAATTCAACTAAAGATATTAATTGATTGTTAGAATTATTTGAAGTATTCTAATGTGATTTTCATTGAGAAATTTTAAGAATTGCGGTTTCTAGAGCAGATTTTGGCATTTTTAAAAAATTAAAAAAAAACTCCCAAGGGTGGGATCATGATGATTTTTAATGGGAATTTTTCCAAGAAAAAATTCAACTAAAGATATTAATTGATTGTTAGAATTATTTGAAGTATTCTAATGTGATTTTCATTGAGAAATTTTAAGAATTGCGGTTTCTAGAGCAGATTTTGGCATTTTTAAAAAATTAAAAAAAAACTCCCAAGGGTGGGATCATGATGATTTTTAATGGGAATTTTTCCAAGAAAAAATTCAACTAAAGATATTAATTGATTGTTAGAATTATTTGAAGTATTCTAATGTGATTTTCATTGAGAAATTTTAAGAATTGCGGTTTCTAGAGCAGATTTTGGCATTTTTAAAAAATTAAAAAAAAACTCCCAAGGGTGGGATCATGATGATTTTTAATGGGAATTTTTCCAAGAAAAAATTCAACTAAAGATATTAATTGATTGTTAGAATTATTTGAAGTATTCTAATGTGATTTTCATTGAGAAATTTTAAGAATTGCGGTTTCTAGAGCAGATTTTGGCATTTTTAAAAAATTCCCAAAAAAAAAACTCCCAAGGGTGGGATCATGATGATTTTTAATGGGAATTTTTCCAAGAAAAAATTCAACTAAAGATATTAATTGATTGTTAGAATTATTTGAAGTATTCTAATGTGATTTTCATTGAGAAATTTTAAGAATTGCGGTTTCTAGAGCAGATTTTGGCATTTTTAAAAAATAAAAAAAAAAACTCCCAAGGGTGGGATCATGATGATTTTTAATGGGAATTTTTCCAAGAAAAAATTCAACTAAAGATATTAATTGATTGTTAGAATTATTTGAAGTATTCTAATGTGATTTTCATTGAGAAATTTTAAGAATTGCGGTTTCTAGAGCAGATTTTGGCATTTTTAAAAAATTAAAAAAAAACTCCCAAGGGTGGGATCATGATGATTTTTAATGGGAATTTTTCCAAGAAAAAATTCAACTAAAGATATTAATTGATTGTTAGAATTATTTGAAGTATTCTAATGTGATTTTCATTGAGAAATTTTAAGAATTGCGGTTTCTAGAGCAGATTTTGGCATTTTTAAAAATTAAAAAAAAACTCCCAAGGGTGGGATCATGATGATTTTTAATGGGAATTTTTCCAAGAAAAAATTCAACTAAAGATATTAATTGATTGTTAGAATTATTTGAAGTATTCTAATGTGATTTTCATTGAGAAATTTTAAGAATTGCGGTTTCTAGAGCAGATTTTGGCATTTTTAAAAAATTAAAAAAAAACTCCCAAGGGTGGGATCATGATGATTTTTAATGGGAATTTTTCCAAGAAAAAATTCAACTAAAGATATTAATTGATTGGTAGAATTATTTGAAGTATTCTAATGTGATTTTCATTGAGAAATTTTAAGAATTGCGGTTTCTAGAGCAGATTTTGGCATTTTTAAAAAATTAAAAAAAAACTCCCAAGGGTGGGATCATGATGATTTTTAATGGGAATTTTTCCAAGAAAAAATTCAACTAAAGATATTAATTGATTGTTAGAATTATTTGAAGTATTCTAATGTGATTTTCATTGAGAAATTTTAAGAATTGCGGTTTCTAGAGCAGATTTTGGCATTTTTAAAAAATTAAAAAAAAAACTCCCAAGGGTGGGATCATGATGATTTTTAATGGGAATTTTTCCAAGAAAAAATTCAACTAAAGATATTAATTGATTGTTAGAATTATTTGAAGTATTCTAATGTGATTTTCATTGAGAAATTTTAAGAATTGCGGTTTCTAGAGCAGATTTTGGCATTTTTAAAAAATTAAAAAAAAACTCCCAAGGGTGGGATCATGATGATTTTTAATGGGAATTTTTCCAAGAAAAAATTCAACTAAAGATATTAATTGATTGGTAGAATTATTTGAAGTATTCTAATGTGATTTTCATTGAGAAATTTTAAGAATTGCGGTTTCTAGAGCAGATTTTGGCATTTTTAAAAAATTAAAAAAAAACTCCCAAGGGTGGGATCATGATGATTTTTAATGGGAATTTTTCCAAGAAAAAATTCAACTAAAGATATTAATTGATTGTTAGAATTATTTGAAGTATTCTAATGTGATTTTCATTGAGAAATTTTAAGAATTGCGGTTTCTAGAGCAGATTTTGGCATTTTTAAAAAATTAAAAAAAAACTCCCAAGGGTGGGATCATGATGATTTTTAATGGGAATTTTTCCAAGAAAAAATTCAACTAAAGATATTAATTGATTGTTAGAATTATTTGAAGTATTCTAATGTGATTTTCATTGAGAAATTTTAAGAATTGCGGTTTCTAGAGCAGATTTTGGCATTTTTAAAAAATTAAAAAAAAACTCCCAAGGGTGGGATCATGATGATTTTTAATGGGAATTTTTCCAAGAAAAAATTCAACTAAAGATATTAATTGATTGTTAGAATTATTTGAAGTATTCTAATGTGATTTTCATTGAGAAATTTTAAGAATTGCGGTTTCTAGAGCAGATTTTGGCATTTTTAAAAAATTAAAAAAAAACTCCCAAGGGTGGGATCATGATGATTTTTAATGGGAATTTTTCCAAGAAAAAATTCAACTAAAGATATTAATTGATTGGTAGAATTATTTGAAGTATTCTAATGTGATTTTCATTGAGAAATTTTAAGAATTGCGGTTTCTAGAGCAGATTTTGGCATTTTTAAAAAATTAAAAAAAAACTCCCAAGGGTGGGATCATGATGATTTTTAATGGGAATTTTTCCAAGAAAAAATTCAACTAAAGATATTAATTGATTGTTAGAATTATTTGAAGTATTCTAATGTGATTTTCATTGAGAAATTTTAAGAATTGCGGTTTCTAGAGCAGATTTTGGCATTTTTAAAAAATTAAAAAAAAACTCCCAAGGGTGGGATCATGATGATTTTTAATGGGAATTTTTCCAAGAAAAAATTCAACTAAAGATATTAATTGATTGTTAGAATTATTTGAAGTATTCTAATGTGATTTTCATTGAGAAATTTTAAGAATTGCGGTTTCTAGAGCAGATTTTGGCATTTTTAAAAAATTAAAAAAAAACTCCCAAGGGTGGGATCATGATTTTTAATGGGAATTTTTCCAAGAAAAAATTCAACTAAAGATATTAATTGATTGGTAGAATTATTTGAAGTATTCTAATGTGATTTTCATTGAGAAATTTTAAGAATTGCGGTTTCTAGAGCAGATTTTGGCATTTTTAAAAAATTAAAAAAAAACTCCCAAGGGTGGGATCATGATGATTTTTAATGGGAATTTTTCCAAGAAAAAATTCAACTAAAGATATTAATTGATTGTTAGAATTATTTGAAGTATTCTAATGTGATTTTCATTGAGAAATTTTAAGAATTGCGGTTTCTAGAGCAGATTTTGGCATTTTTAAAAAATTAAAAAAAAACTCCCAAGGGTGGGATCATGATGATTTTTAATGGGAATTTTTCCAAGAAAAAATTCAACTAAAGATATTAATTGATTGTTAGAATTATTTGAAGTATTCTAATGTGATTTTCATTGAGAAATTTTAAGAATTGCGGTTTCTAGAGCAGATTTTGGCATTTTTAAAAAATTAAAAAAAAACTCCCAAGGGTGGGATCATGATGATTTTTAATGGGAATTTTTCCAAGAAAAAATTCAACTAAAGATATTAATTGATTGTTAGAATTATTTGAAGTATTCTAATGTGATTTTCATTGAGAAATTTTAAGAATTGCGGTTTCTAGAGCAGATTTTGGCATTTTTAAAAAATTAAAAAAAAACTCCCAAGGGTGGGATCATGATGATTTTTAATGGGAATTTTTCCAAGAAAAAATTCAACTAAAGATATTAATTGATTGTTAGAATTATTTGAAGTATTCTAATGTGATTTTCATTGAGAAATTTTAAGAATTGCGGTTTCTAGAGCAGATTTTGGCATTTTTAAAAAATTAAAAAAAAAACTCCCAAGGGTGGGATCATGATGATTTTTAATGGGAATTTTTCCAAGAAAAAATTCAACTAAAGATATTAATTGATTGTTAGAATTATTTGAGATTTTGGCATTTTTAGAGCAAGTATTCTAATGTGATTTTCATTGAGAAATTTTAAGAATTGCGGTTTATAGAGCAGATTTTGGCATTTTTAAAAAATTAAAAAAAAACTCCCAAGGGTGGGATCATGATGATTTTTAATGGGAATTTTTCCAAGAAAAAATTCAACTAAAGATATTAATTGATTGTTAGAATTATTTGAAGTATTCTAATGTGATTTTCATTTTTTAAGAATTGCGGTTTCTAGAGCAGATTTTGGCATTTTTAAAAAAAAAAAAAACTCCCAAGGGTGGGATCATGATGATTTTTAATGGGAATTTTTCCAAGAAAAAATTCAACTAAAGATATTAATTGATTGTTAGAATTATTTGAAGTATTCTAATGTGATTTTCATTGAGAAATTTTAAGAATTGCGGTTTCTAGAGCAGATTTTGGCATTTTTAAAAAATTAAAAAAAAACTCCCAAGGGTGGGATCATGATGATTTTTAATGGGAATTTTTCCAAGAAAAAATTCAACTAAAGATATTAATTGATTGTTAGAATTATTTGAAGTATTCTAATGTGATTTTCATTGAGAAATTTTAAGAATTGCGGTTTCTAGAGCAGATTTTGGCATTTTTAAAAAATTAAAAAAAACTCCCAAGGGTGGGATCATGATGATTTTTAATGGGAATTTTTCCAAGAAAAAATTCAACTAAAGATATTAATTGATTGTTAGAATTATTTGAAGTATTCTAATGTGATTTTCATTGAGAAATTTTAAGAATTGCGGTTTATAGAGCAGATTTTGGCATTTTTAAAAAATTAAAAAAAAACTCCCAAGGGTGGGATCATGATGATTTTTAATGGGAATTTTTCCAAGAAAAAATTCAACTAAAGATATTAATTGATTGTTAGAATTATTTGAAGTATTCTAATGTGATTTTCATTGAGAAATTTTAAGAATTGCGGTTTCTAGAGCAGATTTTGGCATTTTTAAAAAATTAAAAAAAAACTCCCAAGGGTGGGATCATGATGATTTTTAATGGGAATTTTTCCAAGAAAAAATTCAACTAAAGATATTAATTGATTGTTAGAATTATTTGAAGTATTCTAATGTGATTTTCATTGAGAAATTTTAAGAATTGCGGTTTCTAGAGCAGATTTTGGCATTTTTAAAAAATTAAAAAAAAAACTCCCAAGGGTGGGATCATGATGATTTTTAATGGGAATTTTTCCAAGAAAAAATTCAACTAAAGATATTAATTGATTGTTAGAATTATTTGAAGTATTCTAATGTGATTTTCATTGAGAAATTTTAAGAATTGCGGTTTCTAGAGCAGATTTTGGCATTTTTAAAAAATTAAAAAAAAAAACTCCCAAGGGTGGGATCATGATGATTTTTAATGCGAATTTTTCCAAGAAAAAATTCAACTAAAGATATTAATTGATTGTTAGAATTATTTGAAGTATTCTAATGTGATTTTCAATGAGAAATTTTAAGAATTGCGGTTTGTAGAGCAGATTTTGGCATTTTTAAAAAATTAAAAAAAAACTCCCAAGGGTGGGATCATGATGATTTTTAATGGGAATTTTTCCAAGAAAAAATTCAACTAAAGATATTAATTGATTGTTAGAATTATTTGAAGTATTCTAATGTGATTTTCATTGAGAAATTTTAAGAATTGCGGTTTCTAGAGCAGATTTTGGCATTTTTAAAAAATTAAAAAAAAACTCCCAAGGGTGGGATCATGATGATTTTTAATGGGAATTTTTCCAAGAAAAAATTCAACTAAAGATATTAATTGATTGTTAGAATTATTTGAAGTATTCTAATGTGATTTTCATTGAGAAATTTTAAGAATTGCGGTTTCTAGAGCAGATTTTGGCATTTTTAAAAAATTAAAAAAAAACTCCCAAGGGTGGGATCATGATGATTTTTAATGGGAATTTTTCCAAGAAAAAATTCAACTAAAGATATTAATTGATTGTTAGAATTATTTGAAGTATTCTAATGTGATTTTCATTGAGAAATTTTAAGAATTGCGGTTTCTAGAGCAGATTTTGGCATTTTTAAAAAATTAAAAAAAAACTCCCAAGGGTGGGATCATGATGATTTTTAATGGGAATTTTTCCAAGAAAAAATTCAACTAAAGATATTAATTGATTGTTAGAATTATTTGAAGTATTCTAATGTGATTTTCATTGAGAAATTTTAAGAATTGCGGTTTCTAGAGCAGATTTTGGCATTTTTAAAAAATTAAAAAAAAACTCCCAAGGGTGGGATCATGATGATTTTTAATCTGAATTTTTCCAAGAAAAAATTCAACTAAAGATATTAATTGATTGTTAGAATTATTTGAAGTATTCTAATGTGATTTTCATTGAGAAATTTTAAGAATTGCGGTTTCTAGAGCAGATTTTGGCATTTTTAAAAAATTAAAAAAAAACTCCCAAGGGTGGGATCATGATGATTTTTAATGGGAATTTTTCCAAGAAAAAATTCAACTAAAGATATTAATTGATTGTTAGAATTATTTGAAGTATTCTAATGTGATTTTCATTGAGAAATTTTAAGAATTGCGGTTTCTAGAGCAGATTTTGGCATTTTTAAAAAATTAAAAAAAAACTCCCAAGGGTGGGATCATGATGATTTTTAATGGGAATTTTTCCAAGAAAAAATTCAACTAAAGATATTAATTGATTGGTAGAATTATTTGAAGTATTCTAATGTGATTTTCATTGAGAAATTTTAAGAATTGCGGTTTCTAGAGCAGATTTTGGCATTTTTAAAAAATTAAAAAAAAACTCCCAAGGGTGGGATCATGATGAATTTTTCCAATTCTAATGTGATTTTCATTGAGAAATTTTAAGAATTGCGGTTTCTAGAGCAGATTTTGGCATTTTTAAAAAATTAAAAAAAAACTCCCAATTCATGATGATTTTTGTGATTTTCATTGGGAACTCATGATGATTTTTAATGGGAACTAATGATATTAATTGATTGGTAGAATTATTTGAAGTATTCTAATGTGATTTTCATTGAGAAATTTTAAGAATTGCGGTTTCTAGAGCAGATTTTGGCATTTTTAAAAAATTAAAAAAAACTCCCAAGGGTGGGATCATGATGATTTTTAATGGGAATTTTTCCAAGAAAAAATTCAACTAAAGATATTAATTGATTGTTAGAATTATTTGAAGTATTCTAATGTGATTTTCATTGAGAAATTTTAAGAATTGCGGTTTCTAGAGCAGATTTTGGCATTTTTAAAAAATTAAAAAAAAAACTCCCAAGGGTGGGATCATGATGATTTTTAATGGGAATTTTTCCAAGAAAAAATTCAACTAAAGATATTAATTGATTGTTAGAATTATTTGAAGTATTCTAATGTGATTTTCATTGAGAAATTTTAAGAATTGCGGTTTCTAGAGCAGATTTTGGCATTTTTAAAAAATTAAAAAAAAAACTCCCAAGGGTGGGATCATGATGATTTTTAATGGGAATTTTTCCAAGAAAAAATTCAACTAATGATATTAATTGATTGGTAGAATTATTTGAAGTATTCTAATGTGATTTTCATTGAGAAATTTTAAGAATTGCGGTTTATAGAGCAGATTTTGCATTTTTTAAAAATTAAAAAAAAAACTCCCAAGGGTGGGATCATGATGATTTTTAATGGGAATTTTTCCAAGAAAAAATTCAACTAAAGATATTAATTGATTGTTAGAATTATTTGAAGTATTCTAATGTGATTTTCATTGAGAAATTTCAAGAATTGCGGTTTCTAGAGCAGATTTTGGCATTTTTAAAAAATTAAAAAAAACTCCCAAGGGTGGGATCATAATGATTTTTGGTGGGAATTTTTCCAAGAAAAAATTCAACTAAAGATATTAGTTGATTGTTAGAATTATTTGAAGTATTCTAATGTGATTTTCATTGAGAAATTTTAAGAATTGCGGTTTCTAGAGCAGATTTTGGCATTTTTAAAAAATTAAAAAAAACCTCCCAAGGGTGGGATCATGATGATTTTTAATGGGAATTTTTCCAAGAAAAAATTCAACTAAAGATATTAATTGATTGTTAGAATTATTTGAAGTATTCTAATGTGATTTTCATTGAGAAATTTTAAGAATTGCGGTTTCTAGAGCAGATTTTGGCATTTTTAAAAAATTAAAAAAAAACTCCCAAGGGTGGGATCATGATGAATTTTAATGGGAATTTTTCCAAGAAAAAATTCAACTAAAGATATTAATTGATTGTTAGAATTATTTGAAGTATTCTAATGTGATTTTCATTGAGAAATTTTAAGAATTGTGGTTTCTAGAGCAGATTTTGGCATTTTTAAAAAATTAAAAAAAAACTCCCAAGGGTGGGATCATGATGATTTTTAATGGGAATTTTTCCAAGAAAAAATTCAACTAAAGATATTAATTGATTGGTAGAATTATTTGAAGTATTCTAATGTGATTTTCATTGAGAAATTTTAAGAATTGCGATTTCTAGAGCAGATTTTGGCATTTTTAAAAAATTAAAAAAAACTCCCAAGGGTGGGATCATGATGATTTTTAATGGGAATTTTTCCAAGAAAAAATTCAACTAAAGATATTAATTGATTGTTAGAATTATTTGAAGTATTCTAATGTGATTTTCATTGAGAAATTTTAAGAATTGCGGTTTCTAGAGCAGATTTTGGCATTTTTAAAAAATAAAAAAAAAACTCCCAAGGGTGGGATCATGATGATTTTTAATGGGAATTTTTCCAAGAAAAAATTCAACTAAAGATATTAATTGATTGTTAGAATTATTTGAAGTATTCTAATGTGATTTTCATTGAGAAATTTTAAGAATTGCGGTTTCTAGAGCAGATTTTGGCATGAGAAATTTTAAGAATTGCGGTTTCTAGAGCAGATTTTGGCATTTTTAAAAAATTAAAAAAAAAACTCCCAAGGGTGGGATCATGATGATTTTTAATGGGAATTTTTCCAAGAAAAAATTCAACTAATGATATTAATTGATTGGTAGAATTATTTGAAGTATTCTAATGTGATTTTCATTGAGGAATTTTAAGAATTGCGGTTTATAGAGCAGATTTTGGCTTTTTTAAAAAATTAAAAAAAAACTCCCAAGGGTGGGATCATGATGATTTTTAATGGGAATTTTTCCAAGAAAAAATTCAACTAAAGATATTAATTGATTGTTAGAATTATTTGAAGTATTCTAATGTGATTTTCATTGCGAAATTTTAAGAATTGTGGTTTATAGAGCAGATTTTGGCATTTTTAAAAAATTAAAAAAAAACTCCCAAGGGTGGGATCATGATGATTTTTAATGGGAATTTTTCCAAGAAAAAATTCAACTAAAGATATTAATTGATTGTTAGAATTATTTGAAGTATTCTAATGTGATTTTCATTGAGAAATTTTAAGAATTGCGGTTTCTAGAGCAGATTTTGGCATTTTTAAAAAATTAAAAAAAACTCCCAAGGGTGGGATCATAATGATTTTTAATGGGAATTTTTCCAAGAAAAAATTCAACTAAAGATATTAATTGATTGGTAGAATTATTTGAAGTATTCTAATGTGATTTTCATTGAGAAATTTTAAGAATTGCGGTTTATAGAGCAGATTTTGGCATTTTTAAAAAATTAAAAAAGAACTCCCAAGGGTGGGATCATGATGATTTTTAATGGGAATTTTTCCAAGAAAAAATTCAACTAAAGATATTAATTGATTGGTAGAATTATTTGAAGTATTCTAATGTGATTTTCATTGAGAAATTTTAAGAATTGCGGTTTCTAGAGCAGATTTTGGCATTTTTAAAAAATTAAAAAAAAACTCCCAAGGGTGGGATCATGATGATTTTTAATGGGAATTTTTCCAAGAAAAAATTCAACTAAAGATATTAATTGATTGGTAGAATTATTTGAAGTATTCTAATGTGATTTTCATTGAGAAATTTTAAGAATTGCGGTTTCTAGAGCAGATTTTGGCATTATTAAGAAATTAAAAAAAAAACTCCCAAGGGTGGGATCATGATGATTTTTGTGGGAATTTTTCCAAGAAAAAATTCAACTAAAGATATTAATTGATTGGTAGAATTATTTGAAGTATTCTAATGTGATTTTCATTGAGAAATTTTAAGAATTGCGGTTTCTAGAGCAGATTTTGGCATTTTTAAAAAATTAAAAAAAAACTCCCAAGGGTGGGATCATAATGATTTTTGGTGGGAATTTTTCCAAGAAAAAATTCAACTAAAGATATTAATTGATTGTTAGAATTATTTGAAGTATTCTAATGTAATTTTCATTGAGAAATTTTAAGAATTGCGGTTTATAGAGCAGATTTTGGCATTTTTAAAAAATTAAAAAAAAACTCCCAAGGGTGGGATCATGATGATTTTTAATGGGAATTTTTCCAAGAAAAAATTCAACTAAAGATATTAATTGATTGTTAGAATTATTTGAAGTATTCTAATGTGATTTTCATTGAGAAATTTTAAGAATTGCGGTTTCTAGAGCAGATTTTGGCATTTTTAAAAAATTAAAAAAAAACTCCCAAGGGTGGGATCATGATGATTTTTAATGGGAATTTTTCCAAGAAAAAATTCAACTAAAGATATTAATTGATTGTTAGAATTTTTATTCAACTAAAGATATTAATTGATTGTTAGAATTATTTGAAGTATTCTAATGTGATTTTCATTGAGAAATTTTAAGCATTTTTAAAAAATTAAAAAAAAATTGCGGTTTCTAGAGCAGATTTAATGTGCATTTTTGGCAAAAAATTAAAAAAAAACTCCCAAGGGTGGGATCATGATGATTTTTAATGGGAATTTTTCCAAGAAAAAATTCAACTAATGATATTAATTGATTGTTAGAATTATTTGAAGTATTCTAATGTGATTTTCATTGAGAAATTTTAAGAATTGCGGTTTCTAGAGCAGATTTTGGCATTTTTAAAAAATTAAAAAAAACTCCCAAGGGTGGGATCATGATGATTTTTAATGGGAATTTTTCCAAGAAAAAATTCAACTAATGATATTAATTGATTGGTAGAATTATTTGAAGTATTCTAATGTGATTTTCATTGAGAAATTTTAAGAATTGCGGTTTCTAGAGCAGATTTTGGCATTTTTAAAAAATTAAAAAAAAACTCCCAAGGGTGGGATCATGATGATTTTTAATGGGAATTTTTCCAAGAAAAAATTCAACTAATGATATTAATTGATTGGTAGAATTATTTGAAGTATTCTAATGTGATTTTCATTGAGAAATTTTAAGAATTGCGGTTTCTAGAGCAGATTTTGGCATTTTTAAAAAATTAAAAAAAAACTCCCAAGGGTGGGATCATAATGATTTTTAATGGGAATTTTTCCAAGAAAAAATTCAACTAATGATATTAATTGATTGGTAGAATTATTTGAAGTATTCTAATGTGATTTTCATTGAGAAATTTTAAGAATTGCGGTTTCTAGAGCAGATTTTGGCATTTTTAAAAAATTAATAAAAAACTCCCAAGGGTGGGATCATGATGATTTTTAATGGGAATTTTTCCAAGAAAAAATTCAACTAATGATATTAATTGATTGGTAGAATTATTTGAAGTATTCTAATGTGATTTTCAATGAGAAATTTTAAGAATTCGCGGTTTGTATAGCAGATTTTGGCATTTTTAAAAAATTAAAAAAAACTCCCAAGGGTGGGATCATGATGATTTTTAATGGAAATTTTTCCAAGAAAAAATTCAACTAAAGATATTAATTGATTGGTAGAATTATTTGAAGTATTCTAATGTGATTTTCATTGAGAAATTTTAAGAATTGCGGTTTCTAGAGCAGATTTTGGCATTTTTAAAAAATTAAAAAAAAAACTCCCAAGGGTGGGGATCATGATGATTTTTAATGGGAATTTTTCCAAGAAAAAATTCAACTAAAGATATTAATTGATTGTTAGAATTATTTGAAGTATTCTAATGTGATTTTCATTGAGAAATTTTAAGAATTGCGGTTTCTAGAGCAGATTTTGGCATTTTTAAAAAATTAAAAAAAAACTCCCAAGGGTGGGATCATGATGATTTTTAATGGGAATTTTTCCAAGAAAAAATTCAACTAAAGATATTAATTGATTGTTAGAATTATTTGAAGTATTCTAATGTGATTTTCATTGAGAAATTTTAAGAATTGCGGTTTATAGAGCAGATTTTGGCATTTTTAAAAAATTAAAAAAAACTCCCAAGGGTGGGATCATGATGATTTTTAATGGGAATTTTTCCAAGAAAAAATTCAACTAAAGATATTAATTGATTGTTAGAATTATTTGAAGTATTCTAATGTGATTTTCATTGAGAAATTTTAAGAATTGCGGTTTCTAGAGCAGATTTTGGCATTTTTAAAAAATTAAAAAAAAACTCCCAAGGGTGGGATCATGATGATTTTTAATGGGAATTTTTCCAAGAAAAAATTCAACTAAAGATATTAATTGATTGTTAGAATTATTTGAAGTATTCTAATGTGATTTTCATTGAGAAATTTTAAGAATTGCGGTTTCTAGAGCAGATTTTGTGCATTTTTTAAGAAAAAATTTTGGCATTTTTAAAAAATTAAAAAAAAACTCCCAAGGGTGGGATCATGATGATTTTTAATGGGAATTTTTCCAAGAAAAAATTCAACTAATGATATTAATTGATTGTTAGAATTATTTGAAGTATTCTAATGTGATTTTCATTGAGAAATTTTAAGAATTGCGGTTTCTAGAGCAGATTTTGGCATTTTTAAAAAATTAAAAAAAAAACTCCCAAGGGTGGGATCATGATGATTTTTAATGGGAATTTTTCCAAGAAAAAATTCAACTAATGATATTAATTGATTGGTAGAATTATTTGAAGTATTCTAATGTGATTTTCATTGAGAAATTTTAAGAATTGCGGTTTCTAGAGCAGATTTTGGCATTTTTAAAAAATTAAAAAAAACTCCCAAGGGTGGGATCATAATGATTTTTGGTGGGAATTTTTCCAAGAAAAAATTCAACTAATGATATTAATTGATTGTTAGAATTATTTGAAGTATTCTAATGTGATTTTCATTGAGAAATTTTAAGAATTGCGGTTTCTAGAGCAGATTTTGGCATTTTTAAAAAATTAAAAAAAAACTCCCAAGGGTGGGATCATGATGATTTTTAATGGGAATTTTTCCAAGAAAAAATTCAACTAATGATATTAATTGATTGGTAGAATTATTTGAAGTATTCTAATGTGATTTTCAATGAGAAATTTTAAGAATCGCGGTTTGTAAAGCAGATTTTGGCATTTTTAAAAAATTAAAAAAAAACTCCCAAGGGTGGGATCATGATGATTTTTAATGGGAATTTTTCCAAGAAAAAATTCAACTAAAGATATTAATTGATTGTTAGAATTATTTGAAGTATTCTAATGTGATTTTCATTGAGAAATTTTAAGAATTGCGGTTTCTAGAGCAGATTTTGGCATTTTTAAAAAATTAAAAAAAAACTCCCAAGGGTGGGATCATGATGATTTTTAATGGGAATTTTTCCAAGAAAAAATTCAACTAAAGATATTAATTGATTGTAAGAATTATTTGAAGTATTCTAATGTGATTTTCATTGAGAAATTTTAAGAATTGTGGTTTATAGAGCAGATTTTGGCATTTTTAAAAATAAAAAAAAAAACTCCCAAGGGTGGGATCATGATGATTTTTAATGGGAATTTTTCCAAGAAAAAATTCAACTAAAGATCTTAATTAATTGTTAGAATTATTTGAAGTATTCTAATGTGATTTTCATTGAGAAATTTTAAGAATTGCGGTTTCTAGAGCAGATTTTGGCATTTTTAAAAAATTAAAAAAAAAACTCCCAAGGGTGGGATCATGATGATTTTTAATGGGAATTTTTCCAAGAAAAAATTCAACTAAAGATATTAATTGATTGTTAGAATTATTTGAAGTATTCTAATGTGATTTTCATTGAGAAATTTTAAGAATTGCGGTTTATAGAGCAGATTTTGGCATTTTTAAAAAATTAAAAAAAAACTCCCAAGGGTGGGATCATGATGATTTTTAATGGGAATTTTTCCAAGAAAAAATTCAACTAATGATATTAATTGATTGTTAGAATTATTTGAAGTATTCTAATGTGATTTTCATTGAGAAATTTTAAGAATTGCGGTTTCTAGAGCAGATTTTGGCATTTTTAAAAAATTAAAAAAAAACTCCCAAGGGTGGGATCATGATGATTTTTAATGGGAATTTTTCCAAGAAAAAATTCAACTAAAGATATTAATTGATTGGTAGAATTATTTGAAGTATTCTAATGTGATTTTCATTGAGAAATTTTAAGAATTGCGGTTTATAGAGCAGATTTTGGCATTTTTAAAAAATTAATAAAAAACTCCCAAGGGTGGGATCATGATGATTTTTAATGGGAATTTTTCCAAGAAAAAAATCAACTAAAGATATTAATTGATTGTTAGAATTATTTGAAGTATTCTAATGTGATTTTCATTGAGAAATTTTAAGAATTGCGTTTTCTAGAGCACATTTTGGCATTTTTAAAAAATTAAAAAAAAACTCCCAAGGGTGGGATCATGATGATTTTTAATGGGAATTTTTCCAAGAAAAAATTCAACTAAAGATATTAATTGATTGTTAGAATTATTTGAAGTATTCTAATGTGATTTTCATTGAGAAATTTTAAGAATTGCGGTTTCTAGAGCAGATTTTGGCATTTTTAAAAAATAAAAAAAAACTCCCAAGGGTGAGATCATGATGATTTTTAATGGGAATTTTTCCAAGAAAAAATTCAACTAATGATATTAATTGATTGTTAGAATTATTTGAAGTATTCTAATGTGATTTTCATTGAGAAATTTTAAGAATTGCGGTTTCTAGAGCAGATTTTGGCATTTTTAAAAAATTAAAAAAAAACTCCCAAGGGTGGGATCATGATGATTTTTAATGGGACTTTTTCCAAGAAAAAATTCAACTAAAGATATTAATTGATTGGTAGAATTATTTGAAGTATTCTAATGTGATTTTCATTGAGAAATTTTAAGAATTGCGGTTTCTAGAGCAGATTTTGGCATTTTTAAAAAATTAAAAAAACTCCCAAGGGTGGGATAATTAATGATTTTTAATGGGAATTTTTCCAAGAAAAAATTCAACTAATGATATTAATTGATTGTTAGAATTATTTGAAGTATTCTAATGTGATTTTCATTGAGAAATTTTAAGAATTGCGGTTTCTAGAGCAGATTTTGGCATTTTTAAAAAATTAATAAAAAACTCCCAAGGGTGGGATCATGATGATTTTTAATGGGAATTTTTCCAAGAAAAAATTCAACTAATGATATTAATTGATTGGTAGAATTATTTGAAGTATTCTAATGTGATTTTCATTGAGAAATTTTAAGAATTGCGGTTTCTAGAGCAGATTTTGGCATTTTTAAAAAATTAAAAAAAAACTCCCAAGGGTGGGATCATGATGATTTTTAATGGGAATTTTTCCAAGAAAAAATTCAACTAAAGATATTAATTGATTGTTAGAATTATTTGAAGTATTCTAATGTGATTTTCATTGAGAAATTTTAAGAATTGCGGTTTCTAGAGCAGATTTTGGCATTTTTAAAAAATTAATAAAAAACTCCCAAGGGTGGGATCATGATGATTTTTAATGGGAATTTTTCCAAGAAAAAATTCAACTAATGATATTAATTGATTGGTAGAATTATTTGAAGTATTCTAATGTGATTTTCAATGAGAAATTTTAAGAATTGCGGTTTCTAGAGCAGATTTTGGCATTTTTAAAAAATTAAAAAAAACTCCCAAGGGTGGGATCATAATGATTTTTAATGGGAATTTTTCCAAGAAAAAATTCAACTAATGATATTAATTGATTGGTAGAATTATTTGAAGTATTCTAATGTGATTTTCATTGAGAAATTTTAAGAATTGCGGTTTCTAGAGCAGATTTTGGCATTTTTAAAAAATTAATAAAAAACTCCCAAGGGTGGGATCATGATGATTTTTAATGGGAATTTTTCCAAGAAAAAATTCAACTAATGATATTAATTGATTGGTAGAATTATTTGAAGTATTCTAATGTGATTTTCAATGAGAAATTTTAAGAATCGCGGTTTGTAGAGCAGATTTTGGCATTTTTAAAAAATTAAAAAAAAACTCCCAAGGGTGGGATCATGATGATTTTTAATGGGAATTTTTCCAAGAAAAAATTCAACTAAAGATATTAATTGATTGGTAGAATTATTTGAAGTATTCTAATGTGATTTTCATTGAGAAATTTTAAGAATTGCGGTTTCTAGAGCAGATTTTGGCATTTTTAAAAAATAAAAAAAAAACTCCCAAGGGTGGGGTCATGATGATTTTTAATGGGAATTTTTCCAAGAAAAAATTCAACTAAAGATATTAATTGATTGTTAGAATTATTTGAAGTATTCTAATGTGATTTTCATTGAGAAATTTTAAGAATTGCGGTTTCTAGAGCAGATTTTGGCATTTTTAAAAAATTAAAAAAAAACTCCCAAGGGTGGGATCATGATGATTTTTAATGGGAATTTTTCCAAGAAAAAATTCAACTAAAGATATTAATTGATTGTTAGAATTATTTGAAGTATTCTAATGTGATTTTCATTGAGAAATTTTAAGAATTGCGGTTTCTAGAGCAGATTTTGGCATTTTTAAAAAATTAAAAAAAAACTCCCAAGGGTGGGATCATGATGATTTTTAATGGGAATTTTTCCAAGAAAAAATTCAACTAAAGATATTAATTGATTGTTAGAATTATTTGAAGTATTCTAATGTGATTTTCATTGAGAAATTTTAAGAATTGCGGTTTCTAGAGCAGATTTTGGCATTTTTAAAAAATTAAAAAAAAACTCCCAAGGGTGGGATCATGATGATTTTTAATGGGAATTTTTCCAAGAAAAAATTCAACTAATGATATTAATTGATTGTTAGAATTATTTGAAGTATTCTAATGTGATTTTCATTGAGAAATTTTAAGAATTGCGGTTTCTAGAGCAGATTTTGGCATTTTTAAAAAATTAAAAAAAAACTCCCAAGGGTGGGATCATGATGATTTTTAATGGGAATTTTTCCAAGAAAAAATTCAACTAAAGATATTAATTGATTGTTAGAATTATTTGAAGTATTCTAATGTGATTTTCATTGAGAAATTTTAAGAATTGCGGTTTCTAGAGCAGATTTTGGCATTTTTAAAAAATTAAAAAAAAACTCCCAAGGATGGGATCATGATGATTTTTAATGGGAATTTTTCCAAGAAAAAATTCAACTAATGATATTAATTGATTGGTAGAATTATTTGAAGTATTCTAATGTGATTTTCATTGAGAAATTTTAAGAATTGCGGTTTCTAGAGCAGATTTTGGCATTTTTAAAAAATTAAAAAAAAAAACTCCCAAGGGTGGGATCATGATGATTTTTAATGGGAATTTTTCCAAGAAAAAATTCAACTAAAGATATTAATTGATTGTTAGAATTATTTGAAGTATTCTAATGTGATTTTCATTGAGAAATTTTAAGAATTGCGGTTTCTAGAGCAGATTTTGGCATTTTTAAAAAATTAAAAAAAAACTCCCAAGGGTGGGATCATGATGATTTTTAATGGGAATTTTTCCAAGAAAAAATTCAACTAAAGATATTAATTGATTGGTAGAATTATTTGAAGTATTCTAATGTGATTTTCATTGAGAAATTTTAAGAATTGCGGTTTCTAGAGCAGATTTTGGCATTTTTAAAAAATTAAAAAAAAAACTCCCAAGGGTGGGATCATGATGATTTTTAATGGGAATTTTTCCAAGAAAAAATTCAACTAAAGATATTAATTGATTGTTAGAATTATTTGAAGTATTCTAATGTGATTTTCATTGAGAAATTTTAAGAATTGCGGTTTCTAGAGCAGATTTTGGCATTTTTAAAAAATTAAAAAAAAAACTCCCAAGGGTGGGATCATGATGATTTTTAATGGGAATTTTTCCAAGAAAAAATTCAACTAAAGATATTAATTGATTGTTAGAATTATTTGAAGTATTCTAATGTGATTTTCATTGAGAAATTTTAAGAATTGCGGTTTCTAGAGCAGATTTTGGCATTTTTAAAAAATTAAAAAAAAACTCCCAAGGGTGGGATCATGATGATTTTTAATGGGAATTTTTCCAAGAAAAAATTCAACTAATGATATTAATTGATTGTTAGAATTATTTGAAGTATTCTAATGTGATTTTCATTGAGAAATTTTAAGAATTGCGGTTTCTAGAGCAGATTTTGGCATTTTTAAAAAATTAAAAAAAAACTCCCAAGGGTGGGATCATGATGATTTTTAATGGGAATTTTTCCAAGAAAAAATTCAACTAATGATATTAATTGATTGGTAGAATTATTTGAAGTATTCTAATGTGATTTTCATTGAGAAATTTTAAGAATTGCGGTTTCTAGAGCAGATTTTGGCATTTTTAAAAAATTAAAAAAAAACTCCCAAGGGTGGGATCATGATGATTTTTAATGGGAATTTTTCCAAGAAAAAATTCAACTAATGATATTAATTGATTGGTAGAATTATTTGAAGTATTCTAATGTGATTTTCATTGAGAAATTTTAAGAATTGCGGTTTCTAGAGCAGATTTTGGCATTTTTAAAAAATTAAAAAAAAAACTCCCAAGGGTGGGATCATGATGATTTTTAATGGGAATTTTTCCAAGAAAAAATTCAACTAAAGATATTAATTGATTGGTAGAATTATTTGAAGTATTCTAATGTGATTTTCATTGAGAAATTTTAAGAATTGCGGTTTCTAGAGCAGATTTTGGCATTTTTAAAAAATTAAAAAAAAACTCCCAAGGGTGGGATCATGATGATTTTTAATGGGAATTTTTCCAAGAAAAAATTCAACTAATGATATTAATTGATTGTTAGAATTATTTGAAGTATTCTAATGTGATTTTCATTGAGAAATTTTAAGAATTGCGGTTTCTAGAGCAGATTTTGGCATTTTTAAAAAATTAAAAAAAAACTCCCAAGGGTGGGATCATGATGATTTTTAATGGGAATTTTTCCAAGAAAAAATTCAACTAATGATATTAATTGATTGGTAGAATTATTTGAAGTATTCTAATGTGATTTTCATTGAGAAATTTTAAGAATTGCGGTTTCTAGAGCAGATTTTGGCATTTTTAAAAAATTAAAAAAAAACTCCCAAGGGTGGGATCATGATGATTTTTAATGGGAATTTTTCCAAGAAAAAATTCAACTAATGATATTAATTGATTGGTAGAATTATTTGAAGTATTCTAATGTGATTTTCATTGAGAAATTTTAAGAATTGCGGTTTATAGAGCAGATTTTGGCATTTTTAAAAAATTAAAAAAAAACTCCCAAGGGTGGGATCATGATGATTTTTAATGGGAATTTTTCCAAGAAAAAATTCAACTAAAGATATTAATTGATTGTTAGAATTATTTGAAGTATTCTAATGTGATTTTCATTGAGAAATTTTAAGAATTGCGGTTTCTAGAGCAGATTTTGGCATTTTTAAAAAATTAAAAAAAAACTCCCAAGGGTGGGATCATGATGATTTTTAATGGGAATTTTTCCAAGAAAAAATTCAACTAAAGATATTAATTGATTGTTAGAATTATTTGAAGTATTCTAATGTGATTTTCATTGAGAAATTTTAAGAATTGCGGTTTCTAGAGCAGATTTTGGCATTTTTAAAAAATAAAAAAAAACTCCCAAGGGTGGGATCATGATGATTTTTAATGGGAATTTTTCCAAGAAAAAATTCAACTAAAGATATTAATTGATTGTTAGAATTATTTGAAGTATTCTAATGTGATTTTCATTGAGAAATTTTAAGAATTGCGGTTTCTAGAGCAGATTTTGGCATTTTTAAAAAATTAAAAAAAAACTCCCAAGGGTGGGATCATGATGATTTTTAATGGGAATTTTTCCAAGAAAAAATTCAACTAAAGATATTAATTGATTGGTAGAATTATTTGAAGTATTCTAATGTGATTTTCATTGAGAAATTTTAAGAATTGCGGTTTCTAGAGCAGATTTTGGCATTTTTAAAAAATTAAAAAAAACTCCCAAGGGTGGGATAATTAATGATTTTTAATGGGAATTTTTCCAAGAAAAAATTCAACTAATGATATTAATTGATTGGTAGAATTATTTGAAGTATTCTAATGTGATTTTCATTGAGAAATTTTAAGAATTGCGGTTTCTAGAGCAGATTTTGGCATTTTTAAAAAATTAATAAAAAACTCCCAAGGGTGGGATCATGATGATTTTTAATGGGAATTTTTCCAAGAAAAAATTCAAATAATGATATTAATTGATTGGTAGAATTATTTGAAGTATTCTAATGTGATTTTCAATGAGAAATTTTAAGAATCGCGGTTTGTAGAGCAGATTTTGGCATTTTTAAAAAATTAAAAAAAAACTCCCAAGGGTGGGATCATGATGATTTTTAATGGGAATTTTTCCAAGAAAAAATTTAACTAAAGATATTAATTGATTGGTAGAATTATTTGAAGTATTCTAATGTGATTTTCATTGAGAAATTTTAAGAATTGCGGTTTCTAGAGCAGATTTTGGCATTTTTAAAAAATTAAAAAAAAAACTCCCAAGGGTGGGATCATGATGATTTTTAATGGGAATTTTTCCAAGAAAAAATTCAACTAAAGATATTAATTGATTGTTAGAATTATTTGAAGTATTCTAATGTGATTTTCATTGAGAAATTTTAAGAATTGCGGTTTCTAGAGCAGATTTTGGCATTTTTAAAAAATAAAAAAAAACTCCCAAGGGTGGGATCATGATGATTTTTAATGGGAATTTTTCCAAGAAAAAATTCAACTAATGATATTAATTGATTGTTAGAATTATTTGAAGTATTCTAATGTGATTTTCATTGAGAAATTTTAAGAATTGCGGTTTCTAGAGCAAATTTTGGCATTTTTAAAAAATTAAAAAAAAACTCCCAAGGGTGGGATCATGATGATTTTTAATGGGAATTTTTCCAAGAAAAAATTCAACTAAAGATATTAATTGATTGGTAGAATTATTTGAAGTATTCTAATGTGACTTTCATTGAGAAATTTTAAGAATTGCGGTTTCTAGAGCAGATTTTGGCATTTTTAAAAAATTAAAAAAACTCCCAAGGGTGGGATCATAATGATTTTTAATGGGAATTTTTCCAAGAAAAAATTCAACTAATGATATTAATTGATTGGTAGAATTATTTGAAGTATTCTAATGTGATTTTCATTGAGAAATTTTAAGAATTGCGGTTTCTAGAGCAGATTTTGGCATTTTTAAAAAATTAATAAAAAACTCCCAAGGGTGGGATCATGATGATTTTTAATGGGAATTTTTCCAAGAAAAAATTCAACTAATGATATTAATTGATTGGTAGAATTATTTGAAGTATTCTAATGTGATTTTCAATGAGAAATTTTAAGAATCGCGGTTTGTAGAGCAGATTTTGGCATTTTTAAAAAATTAAAAAAAACTCCCAAGGGTGGGATCATGATGATTTTTAATGGGAATTTTTCCAAGAAAAAATTCAACTAAAGATATTAATTGATTGGTAGAATTATTTGAAGTATTCTAATGTGATTTTCATTGAGAAATTTTAAGAATTGCGGTTTCTAGAGCAGATTTTGGCATTTTTAAAAAATAAAAAAAAAAAAAAACTCCCAAGGGTGGGGTCATGATGATTTTTAATGGGAATTTTTCCAAGAAAAAATTCAACTAAAGATATTAATTGATTGTTAGAATTATTTGAAGTATTCTAATGTGATTTTCATTGAGAAATTTTAAGAATTGCGGTTTCTAGAGCAGATTTTGGCATTTTTAAAAAATTAAAAAAAAACTCCCAAGGGTGGGATCATGATGATTTTTAATGGGAATTTTTCCAAGAAAAAATTCAACTAAAGATATTAATTGATTGTTAGAATTATTTGAAGTATTCTAATGTGATTTTCATTGAGAAATTTTAAGAATTGCGGTTTATAGAGCAGATTTTGGCATTTTTAAAAAATTAAAAAAAAACTCCCAAGGGTGGGATCATGATGATTTTTAATGGGAATTTTTCCAAGAAAAAATTCAACTAAAGATATTAATTGATTGTTAGAATTATTTGAAGTATTCTAATGTGATTTTCATTGAGAAATTTTAAGAATCGCGGTTTCTAGAGCAGATTTTGGCATTTTTAAAAAATTAAAAAAAAACTCCCAAGGGTGGGATCATGATGATTTTTAATGGGAATTTTTCCAAGAAAAAATTCAACTAAAGATATTAATTGATTGTTAGAATTATTTGAAGTATTCTAATGTGATTTTCATTGAGAAATTTTAAGAATTGCGGTTTCTAGAGCAGATTTTGGCATTTTTAAAAAATTAAAAAAAAACTCCCAAGGGTGGGATCATGATGATTTTTAATGGGAATTTTTCCAAGAAAAAATTCAACTAATGATATTAATTGATTGTTAGAATTATTTGAAGTATTCTAATGTGATTTTCATTGAGAAATTTTAAGAATTGCGGTTTCTAGAGCAGATTTTGGCATTTTTAAAAAATTAAAAAAAAACTCCCAAGGGTGGGATCATGATGATTTTTAATGGGAATTTTTCCAAGAAAAAATTCAACTAATGATATTAATTGATTGGTAGAATTATTTGAAGTATTCTAATGTGATTTTCATTGAGAAATTTTAAGAATTGCGGTTTCTAGAGCAGATTTTGGCATTTTTAAAAAATTAAAAAAAACTCCCAAGGGTGGGATCATGATGATTTTTAATGGGAATTTTTCCAAGAAAAAATTCAACTAAAGATATTAATTGATTGGTAGAATTATTTGAAGTATTCTAATGTGATTTTCATTGAGAAATTTTAAGAATTGCGGTTTCTAGAGCAGATTTTGGCATTTTTAAAAAATTAAAAAAAAACTCCCAAGGGTGGGATCATGATGATTTTTAATGGGAATTTTTCCAAGAAAAAATTCAACTAAAGATATTAATTGATTGTTAGAATTATTTGAAGTATTCTAATGTGATTTTCATTGAGAAATTTTAAGAATTGCGGTTTCTAGAGCAGATTTTGGCATTTTTAAAAAATTAATAAAAAACTCCCAAGGGTGGGATCATGATGATTTTTAATGGGAATTTTTCCAAGAAAAAATTCAACTAATGATATTAATTGATTGGTAGAATTATTTGAAGTATTCTAATGTGATTTTCAATGAGAAATTTTAAGAATTGCGGTTTCTAGAGCAGATTTTGGCATTTTTAAAAAATTAAAAAAAACTCCCAAGGGTGGGATCATAATGATTTTTAATGGGAATTTTTCCAAGAAAAAATTCAACTAATGATATTAATTGATTGGTAGAATTATTTGAAGTATTCTAATGTGATTTTCATTGAGAAATTTTAAGAATTGCGGTTTCTAGAGCAGATTTTGCCATTTTTAAAAAATTAATAAAAAACTCCCAGGGGTGGGATCATGATGATTTTTAATGGGAATTTTTCCAAGAAAAAATTCAACTAATGATATTAATTGATTGGTAGAATTATTTGAAGTATTCTAATGTGATTTTCAATGAGAAATTTTAAGAATCGCGGTTTGTAGAGCAGATTTTGGCATTTTTAAAAAATTAAAAAAAAACTCCCAAGGGTGGGATCATGATGATTTTTAATGGGAATTTTTCCAAGAAAAAATTCAACTAAAGATATTAATTGATTGGTAGAATTATTTGAAGTATTCTAATGTGATTTTCATTGAGAAATTTTAAGAATTGCGGTTTCTAGAGCAGATTTTGGCATTTTTAAAAAATAAAAAAAAAAACTCCCAAGGGTGGGGTCATGATGATTTTTAATGGGAATTTTTCCAAGAAAAAATTCAACTAAAGATATTAATTGATTGTTAGAATTATTTGAAGTATTCTAATGTGATTTTCATTGAGAAATTTTAAGAATTGCGGTTTCTAGAGCAGATTTTGGCATTTTTAAAAAATTAAAAAAAAACTCCCAAGGGTGGGATCATGATGATTTTTAATGGGAATTTTTCCAAGAAAAAATTCAACTAAAGATATTAATTGATTGTTAGAATTATTTGAAGTATTCTAATGTGATTTTCATTGAGAAATTTTAAGAATTGCGGTTTATAGAGCAGATTTT
This sequence comes from Phlebotomus papatasi, assembly GCF_024763615.1. NCBI lineage: Eukaryota > Metazoa > Arthropoda > Insecta > Diptera > Psychodidae > Phlebotomus > Phlebotomus papatasi. The sequence continues at coordinate 26,706 of NW_026604828.1, forward strand.
GGCATTTTTAAAAAATTAAAAAAAAACTCCCAAGGGTGGGATCATGATGATTTTTAATGGGAATTTTTCCAAGAAAAAATTCAACTAAAGATATTAATTGATTGTTAGAATTATTTGAAGTATTCTAATGTGATTTTCATTGAGAAATTTTAAGAATTGCGGTTTCTAGAGCAGATTTTGGCATTTTTAAAAAATTAAAAAAAAACTCCCAAGGGTGGGATCATGATGATTTTTAATGGGAATTTTTCCAAGAAAAAATTCAACTAATGATATTAATTGATTGTTAGAATTATTTGAAGTATTCTAATGTGATTTTCATTGAGAAATTTTAAGAATTGCGGTTTCTAGAGCAGATTTTGGCATTTTTAAAAAATTAAAAAAAAACTCCCAAGGGTGGGATCATAATGATTTTTGGTGGGAATTTTTCCAAGAAAAAATTCAACTAATGATATTAATTGATTGTTAGAATTATTTGAAGTATTCTAATGTGATTTTCATTGAGAAATTTTAAGAATTGCGGTTTCTAGAGCAGATTTTGGCATTTTTAAAAAATTAAAAAAAAACTCCCAAGGATGGGATCATGATGATTTTTAATGGGAATTTTTCCAAGAAAAAATTCAACTAATGATATTAATTGATTGGTAGAATTATTTGAAGTATTCTAATGTGATTTTCAATGAGAAATTTTAAGAATTGCGGTTTCTAGAGCAGATTTTGGCATTTTTAAAAAATAAAAAAAAAACTCCCAAGGGTGGGATCATGATGATTTTTAATGGGAATTTTTCCAAGAAAAAATTCAACTAAAGATATTAATTGATTGTTAGAATTATTTGAAGTATTCTAATGTGATTTTCATTGAGAAATTTTAAGAATTGCGGTTTCTAGAGCAGATTTTGGCATTTTTAAAAAATTAAAAAAAAACTCCCAAGGGTGGGATCATGATGATTTTTAATGGGAATTTTTCCAAGAAAAAATTCAACTAAAGATATTAATTGATTGGTAGAATTATTTGAAGTATTCTAATGTGATTTTCATTGAGAAATTTTAAGAATTGTGGTTTATAGAGCAGATTTTGGCATTTTTAAAAAATTTAAAAAAAAACTCCCAAGGGTGGGATCATGATGATTTTTAATGGGAATTTTTCCAAGAAAAAATTCAACTAAAGATATTAATTGATTGTTAGAATTATTTGAAGTATTCTAATGTGATTTTCATTGAGAAATTTTAAGAATTGCGGTTTCTAGAGCAGATTTTGGCATTTTTAAAAAATTAAAAAAAAAACTCCCAAGGGTGGGATCATGATGATTTTTAATGGGAATTTTTCCAAGAAAAAATTCAACTAAAGATATTAATTGATTGTTAGAATTATTTGAAGTATTCTAATGTGATTTTCATTGAGAAATTTTAAGAATTGCGGTTTCTAGAGCAGATTTTGGCATTTTTAAAAAATTAAAAAAAAACTCCCAAGGGTGGGATCATGATGATTTTTAATGGGAATTTTTCCAAGAAAAAATTCAACTAATGATATTAATTGATTGTTAGAATTATTTGAAGTATTCTAATGTGATTTTCATTGAGAAATTTTAAGAATTGCGGTTTCTAGAGCAGATTTTGGCATTTTTAAAAAATTAAAAAAAAACTCCCAAGGGTGGGATCATGATGATTTTTAATGGGAATTTTTCCAAGAAAAAATTCAACTAATGATATTAATTGATTGGTAGAATTATTTGAAGTATTCTAATGTGATTTTCATTGAGAAATTTTAAGAATTGCGGTTTCTAGAGCAGATTTTGGCATTTTTAAAAAATTAAAAAAAAACTCCCAAGGGTGGGATCATGATGATTTTTAATGGGAATTTTTCCAAGAAAAAATTCAACTAATGATATTAATTGATTGGTAGAATTATTTGAAGTATTCTAATGTGATTTTCATTGAGAAATTTTAAGAATTGCGGTTTCTAGAGCAGATTTTGGCATTTTTAAAAAATTAAAAAAAAACTCCCAAGGGTGGGATCATGATGATTTTTAATGGGAATTTTTCCAAGAAAAAATTCAACTAAAGATATTAATTGATTGGTAGAATTATTTGAAGTATTCTAATGTGATTTTCATTGAGAAATTTTAAGAATTGCGGTTTCTAGAGCAGATTTTGGCATTTTTAAAAAATTAAAAAAAAACTCCCAAGGGTGGGATCATGATGATTTTTAATGGGAATTTTTCCAAGAAAAAATTCAACTAATGATATTAATTGATTGTTAGAATTATTTGAAGTATTCTAATGTGATTTTCATTGAGAAATTTTAAGAATTGCGGTTTCTAGAGCAGATTTTGGCATTTTTAAAAAATTAAAAAAAAACTCCCAAGGGTGGGATCATGATGATTTTTAATGGGAATTTTTCCAAGAAAAAATTCAACTAATGATATTAATTGATTGTTAGAATTATTTGAAGTATTCTAATGTGATTTTCATTGAGAAATTTTAAGAATTGCGGTTTCTAGAGCAGATTTTGGCATTTTTAAAAAATTAAAAAAAAACTCCCAAGGGTGGGATCATGATGATTTTTAATGGGAATTTTTCCAAGAAAAAATTCAACTAAAGATATTAATTGATTGGTAGAATTATTTGAAGTATTCTAATGTGATTTTCATTGAGAAATTTTAAGAATTGCGGTTTCTAGAGCAGATTTTGGCATTTTTAAAAAATTAAAAAAAAACTCCCAAGGGTGGGATCATGATGATTTTTAATGGGAATTTTTCCAAGAAAAAATTCAACTAAAGATATTAATTGATTGTTAGAATTATTTGAAGTATTCTAATGTGATTTTCATTGAGAAATTTTAAGAATTGCGGTTTCTAGAGCAGATTTTGGCATTTTTAAAAAATTAATAAAAAACTCCCAAGGGTGGGATCATGATGATTTTTAATGGGAATTTTTCCAAGAAAAAATTCAACTAAAGATATTAATTGATTGTTAGAATTATTTGAAGTATTCTAATGTGATTTTCATTGAGAAATTTTAAGAATTGCGGTTTCTAGAGCAGATTTTGGCATTTTTAAAAAATTAAAAAAAAACTCCCAAGGGTGGGATCATGATGATTTTTAATGGGAATTTTTCCAAGAAAAAATTCAACTAAAGATATTAATTGATTGTTAGAATTATTTGAAGTATTCTAATGTGATTTTCATTGAGAAATTTTAAGAATTGCGGTTTCTAGAGCAGATTTTGGCATTTTTAAAAAATAAAAAAAAAAAACTCCCAAGGGTGGGATCATGATGATTTTTAATGGGAATTTTTCCAAGAAAAAATTCAACTAAAGATATTAATTGATTGTTAGAATTATTTGAAGTATTCTAATGTGATTTTCATTGAGAAATTTTAAGAATTGCGGTTTCTAGAGCAGATTTTGGCATTTTTAAAAAATTAAAAAAAAACTCCCAAGGGTGGGATCATGATGATTTTTAATGGGAATTTTTCCAAGAAAAAATTCAACTAAAGATATTAATTGATTGTTAGAATTATTTGAAGTATTCTCATGATGATTTTTAATGGGAATTTTTCCAAGAAAAAATTCAACTAAAGATATTAATTGATTGTTAGAATTATTTGAAGTATTCTAATGTGATTTTCATTGAGAAATTTTAAGAATTGCGGTTTCTAGAGCAGATTTTGGCATTTTTAAAAAATTAAAAAAAAACTCCCAAGGGTGGGATCATGATGATTTTTAATGGGAATTTTTCCAAGAAAAAATTCAACTAAAGATATTAATTGATTGTTAGAATTATTTGAAGTATTCTAATGTGATTTTCATTGAGAAATTTTAAGAATTGCGGTTTCTAGAGCAGATTTTGGCATTTTTAAAAAATTCCCAAAAAAAAAACTCCCAAGGGTGGGATCATGATGATTTTTAATGGGAATTTTTCCAAGAAAAAATTCAACTAAAGATATTAATTGATTGTTAGAATTATTTGAAGTATTCTAATGTGATTTTCATTGAGAAATTTTAAGAATTGCGGTTTCTAGAGCAGATTTTGGCATTTTTAAAAAATTAAAAAAAAACTCCCAAGGGTGGGATCATGATGATTTTTAATGGGAATTTTTCCAAGAAAAAATTCAACTAATGATATTAATTGATTGTTAGAATTATTTGAAGTATTCTAATGTGATTTTCATTGAGAAATTTTAAGAATTGCGGTTTCTAGAGCAGATTTTGGCATTTTTAAAAAATTAAAAAAAAACTCCCAAGGGTGGGATCATGATGATTTTTAATGGGAATTTTTCCAAGAAAAAATTCAACTAAAGATATTAATTGATTGGTAGAATTATTTGAAGTATTCTAATGTGATTTTCATTGAGAAATTTTAAGAATTGCGGTTTCTAGAGCAGATTTTGGCATTTTTAAAAAATTAAAAAATTAAAAAAAAACTCCCAAGGGTGGGATCATAATGATTTTTAATGGGAATTTTTCCAAGAAAAAATTCAACTAAAGATATTAATTGATTGTTAGAATTATTTGAAGTATTCTAATGTGATTTTCATTGAGAAATTTTAAGAATTGCGGTTTCTAGAGCAGATTTTGGCATTTTTAAAAAATTAAAAAAAAACTCCCAAGGGTGGGATCATGATGATTTTTAATGGGAATTTTTCCAAGAAAAAATTCAACTAATGATATTAATTGATTGGTAGAATTATTTGAAGTATTCTAATGTGATTTTCATTGAGAAATTTTAAGAATTGCGGTTTCTAGAGCAGATTTTGGCATTTTTAAAAAATTAAAAAAAAACTCCCAAGGGTGGGATCATGATGATTTTTAATGGGAATTTTTCCAAGAAAAAATTCAACTAAAGATATTAATTGATTGTTAGAATTATTTGAAGTATTCTAATGTGATTTTCATTGAGAAATTTTAAGAATTGCGGTTTCTAGAGCAGATTTTGGCATTTTTAAAAAATTAAAAAAAAACTCCCAAGGGTGGGATCATGATGATTTTTAATGGGAATTTTTCCAAGAAAAAATTCAACTAAAGATATTAATTGATTGTTAGAATTATTTGAAGTATTCTAATGTGATTTTCATTGAGAAATTTTAAGAATTGCGGTTTCTAGAGCAGATTTTGGCATTTTTAAAAAATTAAAAAAAAACTCCCAAGGGTGGGATCATGATGATTTTTAATGGGAATTTTTCCAAGAAAAAATTCAACTAAAGATATTAATTGATTGTTAGAATTATTTGAAGTATTCTAATGTGATTTTCATTGAGAAATTTTAAGAATTGCGGTTTCTAGAGCAGATTTTGGCATTTTTAAAAAATTAAAAAAAAACTCCCAAGGGTGGGATCATGATGATTTTTAATGGGAATTTTTCCAAGAAAAAATTCAACTAATGATATTAATTGATTGTTAGAATTATTTGAAGTATTCTAATGTGATTTTCATTGAGAAATTTTAAGAATTGCGGTTTCTAGAGCAGATTTTGGCATTTTTAAAAAATTAAAAAAAAACTCCCAAGGGTGGGATCATGATGATTTTTAATGGGAATTTTTCCAAGAAAAAATTCAACTAAAGATATTAATTGATTGGTAGAATTATTTGAAGTATTCTAATGTGATTTTCATTGAGAAATTTTAAGAATTGCGGTTTCTAGAGCAGATTTTGGCATTTTTAAAAAATTAAAAAAAAACTCCCAAGGGTGGGATCATAATGATTTTTAATGGGAATTTTTCCAAGAAAAAATTCAACTAATGATATTAATTGATTGGTAGAATTATTTGAAGTATTCTAATGTGATTTTCATTGAGAAATTTTAAGAATTGCGGTTTCTAGAGCAGATTTTGGCATTTTTAAAAAATTAATAAAAAACTCCCAAGGGTGGGATCATGATGATTTTTAATGGGAATTTTTCCAAGAAAAAATTCAACTAATGATATTAATTGATTGGTAGAATTATTTGAAGTATTCTAATGTGATTTTCAATGAGAAATTTTAAGAATTGCGGTTTGTAGAGCAGATTTTGGCATTTTTAAAAAATTAAAAAAAAACTCCCAAGGGTGGGATCATGATGATTTTTAATGGGAATTTTTCCAAGAAAAAATTCAACTAAAGATATTAATTGATTGGTAGAATTATTTGAAGTATTCTAATGTGATTTTCATTGAGAAATTTTAAGAATTGCGGTTTCTAGAGCAGATTTTGGCATTTTTAAAAAATAAAAAAAAAAACTCCCAAGGGTGGGGTCATGATGATTTTTAATGGGAATTTTTCCAAGAAAAAATTCAACTAAAGATATTAATTGATTGTTAGAATTATTTGAAGTATTCTAATGTGATTTTCATTGAGAAATTTTAAGAATTGCGGTTTCTAGAGCAGATTTTGGCATTTTTAAAAAATTAAAAAAAAACTCCCAAGGGTGGGATCATGATGATTTTTAATGGGAATTTTTCCAAGAAAAAATTCAACTAAAGATATTAATTGATTGTTAGAATTATTTGAAGTATTCTAATGTGATTTTCATTGAGAAATTTTAAGAATTGCGGTTTATAGAGCAGATTTTGGCATTTTTAAAAAATTAAAAAAAAACTCCCAAGGGTGGGATCATGATGATTTTTAATGGGAATTTTTCCAAGAAAAAATTCAACTAAAGATATTAATTGATTGTTAGAATTATTTGAAGTATTCTAATGTGATTTTCATTGAGAAATTTTAAGAATCGCGGTTTCTAGAGCAGATTTTGGCATTTTTAAAAAATTAAAAAAAAACTCCCAAGGGTGGGATCATGATGATTTTTAATGGGAATTTTTCCAAGAAAAAATTCAACTAAAGATATTAATTGATTGTTAGAATTATTTGAAGTATTCTAATGTGATTTTCATTGAGAAATTTTAAGAATTGCGGTTTCTAGAGCAGATTTTGGCATTTTTAAAAAATTAAAAAAAAACTCCCAAGGGTGGGATCATGATGATTTTTAATGGGAATTTTTCCAAGAAAAAATTCAACTAATGATATTAATTGATTGTTAGAATTATTTGAAGTATTCTAATGTGATTTTCATTGAGAAATTTTAAGAATTGCGGTTTCTAGAGCAGATTTTGGCATTTTTAAAAAATTAAAAAAAAACTCCCAAGGGTGGGATCATGATGATTTTTAATGGGAATTTTTCCAAGAAAAAATTCAACTAAAGATATTAATTGATTGGTAGAATTATTTGAAGTATTCTAATGTGATTTTCATTGAGAAATTTTAAGAATTGCGGTTTCTAGAGCAGATTTTGGCATTTTTAAAAAATTAAAAAAAACTCCCAAGGGTGGGATCATAATGATTTTTGGTGGGAATTTTTCCAAGAAAAAATTCAACTAATGATATTAATTGATTGTTAGAATTATTTGAAGTATTCTAATGTGATTTTCATTGAGAAATTTTAAGAATTGCGGTTTCTAGAGCAGATTTTGGCATTTTTAAAAAATTAAAAAAAAACTCCCAAGGGTGGGATCATGATGATTTTTAATGGGAATTTTTCCAAGAAAAAATTCAACTAATGATATTAATTGATTGGTAGAATTATTTGAAGTATTCTAATTTGATTTTCAATGAGAAATTTTAAGAATCGCGGTTTGTAGAGCAGATTTTGGCATTTTTAAAAAATTAAAAAAAAACTCCCAAGGGTGGGATCATGATGATTTTTAATGGGAATTTTTCCAAGAAAAAATTCAACTAAAGATATTAATTGATTGTTAGAATTATTTGAAGTATTCTAATGTGATTTTCATTGAGAAATTTTAAGAATTGCGGTTTCTAGAGCAGATTTTGGCATTTTTAAAAAATTAAAAAAAAACTCCCAAGGGTGGGATCATAATGATTTTTAATGGGAATTTTTCCAAGAAAAAATTCAACTAAAGATATTAATTGATTGTTAGAATTATTTGAAGTATTCTAATGTGATTTTCATTGAGAAATTTTAAGAATTGCGGTTTCTAGAGCAGATTTTGGCATTTTTAAAAAATTAAAAAAAAACTCCCAAGGGTGGGATCATGATGATTTTTAATGGGAATTTTTCCAAGAAAAAATTCAACTAAAGATATTAATTGATTGTTAGAATTATTTGAAGTATTCTAATGTGATTTTCATTGAGAAATTTTAAGAATTGCGGTTTCTAGAGCAGATTTTGGCATTTTTTAAGAATTGCGGTTTCTAAAAATTTTTAAAAAAAAAAAAAAACTCCCAAGGGTGGGATCATGATGATTTTTAATGGGAATTTTTCCAAGAAAAAATTCAACTAAAGATATTAATTGATTGTTAGAATTATTTGAAGTATTCTAATGTGATTTTCATTGAGAAATTTTAAGAATTGCGGTTTCTAGAGCAGATTTTGGCATTTTTAAAAAATTAAAAAAAAAACTCCCAAGGGTGGGATCATGATGATTTTTAATGGGAATTTTTCCAAGAAAAAATTCAACTAATGATATTAATTGATTGTTAGAATTATTTGAAGTATTCTAATGTGATTTTCATTGAGAAATTTTAAGAATTGCGGTTTCTAGAGCAGATTTTGGCATTTTTAAAAAATTAAAAAAAAACTCCCAAGGGTGGGATCATGATGATTTTTAATGGGAATTTTTCCAAGAAAAAATTCAACTAAAGATATTAATTGATTGTTAGAATTATTTGAAGTATTCTAATGTGATTTTCATTGAGAAATTTTAAGAATTGCGGTTTCTAGAGCAGATTTTGGCATTTTTAAAAAATAAAAAAAAACTCCCAAGGGTGGGATCATGATGATTTTTAATGGGAATTTTTCCAAGAAAAAATTCAACTAAAGATATTAATTGATTGTTAGAATTATTTGAAGTATTCTAATGTGATTTTCATTGAGAAATTTTAAGAATTGCGGTTTCTAGAGCAGATTTTGGCATTTTTAAAAAATTAAAAAAAAACTCCCAAGGGTGGGATCATGATGATTTTTAATGGGAATTTTTCCAAGAAAAAATTCAACTAAAGATATTAATTGATTGTTAGAATTATTTGAAGTATTCTAATGTGATTTTCATTGAGAAATTTTAAGAATTGCGGTTTCTAGAGCAGATTTTGGCATTTTTAAAAAATTAAAAAAAAACTCCCAAGGGTGGGATAATAATGATTTTTAATGGGAATTTTTCCAAGAAAAAATTCAACTAATGATATTAATTGATTGGTAGAATTATTTGAAGTATTCTAATGTGATTTTCATTGAGAAATTTTAAGAATTGCGGTTTCTAGAGCAGATTTTGGCATTTTTAAAAAATTAAAAAAAAACTCCCAAGGGTGGGATCATGATGATTTTTAATGGGAATTTTTCCAAGAAAAAATTCAACTAATGATATTAATTGATTGGTAGAATTATTTGAAGTATTCTAATGTGATTTTCAATGAGAAATTTTAAGAATCGCGGTTTGTAGAGCAGATTTTGGCATTTTTAAAAAATTAAAAAAAAACTCCCAAGGGTGGGATCATGATGATTTTTAATGGGAATTTTTCCAAGAAAAAATTCAACTAAAGATATTAATTGATTGGTAGAATTATTTGAAGTATTCTAATGTGATTTTCATTGAGAAATTTTAAGAATTGCGGTTTCTAGAGCAGATTTTGGCATTTTTAAAAAATAAAAAAAAAACTCCCAAGGGTGGGGTCATGATGATTTTTAATGGGAATTTTTCCAAGAAAAAATTCAACTAAAGATATTAATTGATTGTTAGAATTATTTGAAGTATTCTAATGTGATTTTCATTGAGAAATTTTAAGAATTGCGGTTTCTAGAGCAGATTTTGGCATTTTTAAAAAATTAAAAAAAACTCCCAAGGGTGGGATCATAATGATTTTTGGTGGGAATTTTTCCAAGAAAAAATTCAACTAATGATATTAATTGATTGTTAGAATTATTTGAAGTATTCTAATGTGATTTTCATTGAGAAATTTTAAGAATTGCGGTTTCTAGAGCAGATTTTGGCATTTTTAAAAAATTAAAAAAAAAAAACTCCCAATGGTGGGATCATGATGATTTTTGTGGGAATTTTTCCAAGAAAATAATTCAACTAATGATATTAATTGATTGATAGAATTATTTGAAGTATTCTAATGTGATTTTCATTGAGAAATTTTAAGAATTGCGGTTTTTAGAGCAGATTTTGGCATTTTTAAAAAATTAAAAAACTCCCAAGGGTGGGATCATGATGATTTTTGGTGGGAATTTTTCCAAGAAAAAAATTCAACTAATGATATTAATTGATTGGTAGAATTATTTGAAGTATTCTAATGTGATTTTCATTGAGAAATTTTAAGAATTGCGGTTTCTAGAGCAGATTTTGGCATTTTTAAAAAATTAAAAAAAAACTCCCAAGGGTGGGATCATGATGAGTTTTGGTGGGAATTTTTCCAAGAAAAAAATTCAACTAATGATATTAATTGATTGGTAGAATTATTTGAAGTATTCTAATGTGATTTTCATTGAGAAATTTTAAGAATTGCGGTTTCTAGAGCAGATTTTGGCATTTTTAAAAAATTAAAAAAAAACTCCCAAGGGTGGGATCATGATGATTTTTGGTGGGAATTTTTCCAAGAAAAAAATTCAACTAATGATATTAATTGATTGGTAGAATTATTTGAAGTATTCTAATGTGATTTTCATTGAGAAATTTTAAGAATTGCGGTTTCTAGACCAGATTTTGGCATTTTTAAAAATTAAAAAAAAAAACTCCCAAGGGTGGGATCATGATGATTTTTGGTGGGAATTTTTCCAAGAAAATAATTCAACTAATGATATTAATTGATTGGTAGAATTATTTGAAGTATTCTAATGTGATTTTCATTGAGAAATTTTAAGAATTGCGGTTTTTAGAGCAGATTTTGGCATTTTTAAAAAATTAAAAAAAGCTCCCAAGGGATGGGATCATGATGAGTTTTGGTGGGAATTTTTCCAAGAAAAAAATTCAACTAATGATATTAATTGATTGGTAGAATTATTTGAAGTATTCTAATGTGATTTTCATTGAGAAATTTTAAGAATTGCAGTTTCTAGAGCAGATTTTGGCATTTTTAAAAAATTAAAAAAAAACTCCCAAGGGTGGGATCATGATGATTTTTGGTGGGAATTTTTCCAAGAAAAAAATTCAACTAATGATATTAATTGATTGGTAGAATTATTTGAAGTATTCTAATGTGATTTTCATTGAGAAATTTTAAGAATTGCGGTTTCTAGACCAGATTTTGGCATTTTTAAAAATTAAAAAAAAAAAACTCCCAAGGGTGGGATCATGATGATTTTTGTGGGAATTTTTCCAAGAAAAAAATTCAACTAATGATATTAATTGATTGGTAGAATTATTTGAAGTATTCTAATGTGATTTTCATTGAGAAATTTTAAGAATTGCGGTTTCTAGAGCAGATTTTGGCATTTTTAAAAAATTAAAAAAAAACTCCCAAGGGTGGGATCATGATGATTTTTGGTGGGAATTTTTCCAAGAAAATAATTCAACTAATGATATTAATTGATTGGTAGAATTATTTGAAGTATTCTAATGTGATTTTCATTGAGAAATTTTAAGAATTGCGGCTTCTAGAGCAGATTTTGGCATTTTTAAAAAATTAAAAAAAAACTCCCAAGGGTGGGATCATGATGATTAAAAAAAAACTCCCAAGGGTGGGATCATGATGATTTTTGGGAATTTTTCCAAGAAAAAAATCAACTAATGATACTAATTGATTGGTAGAATTATTTGAAGTATTCTAATGTGATTTTCATTGAGAAATTTTAAGAATCGCGGTTTCTAGAGCAGATTTTGGCATTTTTAAAAAATTAAAAAAAAAACTCCCAAGGGTGGGATCATGATGATTTTTGTGGGAATTTTTCCAAGAAAAAAATTCAACTAATAATATTAATTGATTGATAGAATTATTTGAAGTATTCTAATGTGATTTTCATTGAGAAATTTTAAGAATTGCGGTTTCTAGAGCAGATTTTGGCATTTTTAAAAAATTAAAAAAAAAACTCCCAAGGGTGGGATCATGATGATTTTTGGTGGGAATTTTTCCAAGAAAATAATTCAACTAATGATATTGATTGATTGATAGAATTATTTGAAGTATTCTAATGTGATTTTCATTGAGAAATTTTAAGAATTGCGGTTTCTAGAGCAGATTTTGGCATTTTTAAAAAATTAAAAAAAACCTCCCAAGGGTGGGGTCATGATGATTTTTGGTGGGAATTTTTCCAAGAAAAAAATTCAACTAATGATATTAATTGATTGGTAGAATTATATGAAGTATTCTAATGTGATTTTCATTGAGAAATTTTAAGAATTGCGGCTTCTAGAGCAGATTTTGGCATTTTTAAAAAATTAAAAAAAAACTCCCAAGGGTGGGATCATGATGATTTTTGTGGGAATTTTTCCAAGAAAAAAATTCAACTAATGATATTAATTGATTGGTAGAATTATTTGAAGTATTCTAATGTGATTTTCATTGAGAAATTTTAAGAATTGCGGTTTCTAGAGCAGATTTTGGCATTTTTAAAAAATAAAAAAAAACTCCCAAGGGTGGGATCATGATGAGTTTTGGTGGGAATTTTTCCAAGAAAAAAATTCAACTAATGATATTAATTGATTGATAGAATTATTTGAAGTATTCTAATGTGATTTTCATTGAGAAATTTTAAGAATTGCGGTTTTTAGAGCAGATTTTGGCATTTTTAAAAAATTAAAAAACTCCCAAGGGTGGGATCATGATGATTTTTGGTGGGAATTTTTCCAAGAAAAAAATTCAACTAATGATATTAATTGATTGGTAGAATTATTTGAAGTATTCTAATATGATTTCCATTGAGAAATTTTAAGAATCGCGGCTTCTAGAGCAGATTTTGGCATTTTTTAAAAATTAAAAAAAACTCCCAAGGGTGGGATCATGATGATTTTTGGTGGGAATTTTTCCAAGAAAAAAATTCAACTAATGATATTAATTGATTGGTAGAAATATTTGAAGTATTCTAATGTGATTTTCATTGAGAAATTTTAAGAATTGCGGTTTCTAGAGCAGATTTTGGCATTTTTAAAAAATAAAAAAAAACCTTCCAAGGGTGGGGTCATGATGATTTTTGGTGGGAATTTTTCCAAGAAAAAAATTCAACTAATGATATTAATTGATTGGTAGAAATATTTGAAGTATTCTAATGTGATTTTCATTGAGAAATTTTAAGAATTGCGGTTTCTAGAGCAGATTTTGGCATTTTTAAAAAATAAAAAAAAACTCCCAAGGGTGGGATCATGATGATTTTTGGTGGGAATTTTTCCAAGAAAAAAATTCAACTAATGATATTAATTGATTGGTAGAATTATTTGAAGTATTCTAATATGATTTCCATTGAGAAATTTTAAGAATCGCGGCTTCTAGAGCAGATTTTGGCATTTTTTAAAAATTAAAAAAAACTCCCAAGGGTGGGATCATGATGATTTTTGGTGGGAATTTTTCCAAGAAAAAAATTCAACTAATGATATTAATTGATTGGTAGAATTATTTGAAGTATTCTAATGTGATTTTCATTGAGAAATTTTAAGAATTGCGGTTTCTAGAGCAGATTTTGGCATTTTTAAAAATTAAAAAAAACTCCCAAGGGTGGGATCATGATGATTTTTGGTGGGAATTTTTCCAAGAAAAAAATTCAACTAATGATATTAATTGATTGATAGAATTATTTGAAGTATTCTAATGTGATTTTCATTGAGAAATTTTAAGAATTGCGGCTTCTAGAGCAGATTTTGGCATTTTTAAAAAATTAAAAAAAACTCCCAAGGGTGGGATCATGATGATTTTTGGTGGGAATTTTTCCAAGAAAAAAATTCAACTAATGATATTAATTGATTGGTAGAATTATTTGAAGTATTCTAATGTGATTTTCATTGAGAAATTTTAAGAATTGCGGTTTCTAGAGCAGATTTTGGCATTTTTAAAAAATTAAAAAAAACTCCCAAGGGTGGGATCATGATGAGTTTTGGTGGGAATTTTTCCAAGAAAAAAATTCAACTAATGATATTAATTGATTGGTAGAATTATTTGAAGTATTCTAATGTGATTTTCATTGAGAAATTTTAAGAATTGCGGTTTCTAGAGCAGATTTTGGCATTTTTAAAAAATTAAAAAAAAAACTCCCAAGGGTGGGATCATGATGATTTTTGGTGGGAATTTTTCCAAGAAAAAAATTCAACTAATGATATTAATTGATTGGTAGAATTATTTGAAGTATTCTAATATGATTTCCATTGAGAAATTTTAAGAATCGCGGCTTCTAGAGCAGATTTTGGCATTTTTTAAAAATTAAAAAAAACTCCCAAGGGTGGGATCATGATGATTTTTGGTGGGAATTTTTCCAAGAAAAAAATTCAACTAATGATATTAATTGATTGGTAGAATTATTTGAAGTATTCTAATATGATTTCCATTGAGAAATTTTAAAAATCGCGGCTTCTAGAGCAGATTTTGGCATTTTTTAAAAATTAAAAAAAACTCCCAAGGGTGGGATCATGATGATTTTTGGTGGGAATTTTTCCAAGAAAAAAATTCAACTAATGATATTAATTGATTGGTAGAATTATTTGAAGTATTCTAATGTGATTTTCATTGAGAAATTTTAAGAATTGCGGTTTCTAGAGCAGATTTTGGCATTTTTAAAAAATAAAAAAAAACTCCCAAGGGTGGGATCATGATGATTTTTGTGGGAATTTTTCCAAGAAAAAAATTCAACTAATGATATTAATTGATTGGTAGAATTATTTGAAGTATTCTAATGTGATTTTCATTGAGAAATTTTAAGAATTGCGGTTTTTAGAGCAGATTTTGGCATTTTTAAAAAATTAAAAAACTCCCAAGGGTGGGATCATGATGATTTTTGGTGGGAATTTTTCCAAGAAAAAAATTCAACTAATGATATTAATTGATTGGTAGAATTATTTGAAGTATTCTAATGTGATTTTCATTGAGAAATTTTAAGAATTGCGGTTTCTAGAGCAGATTTTGGCATTTTTAAAAAATTAAAAAAAACTCCCAAGGGTGGGATCATGATGATTTTTGTGGGAATTTTTCCAAGAAAAAAATTCAACTAATGATATTAATTGATTGGTAGAATTATTTGAAGTATTCTAATGTGATTTTCATTGAGAAATTTTAAGAATTGCGGCTTCTAGAGCAGATTTTGGCATTTTTAAAAAATTAAAAAAAAACTCCCAAGGGTGGGATCATGATGATTTTTGTGAGAATTTTTCCAAGAAAAAAAATTCAACTAATGATATTAATTGATTGGTAGAATTATTTGAAGTATTCTAATGTGATTTCCATTGAGAAATTTTAA
This sequence comes from Phlebotomus papatasi, assembly GCF_024763615.1. Classification (NCBI taxonomy): domain Eukaryota; kingdom Metazoa; phylum Arthropoda; class Insecta; order Diptera; family Psychodidae; genus Phlebotomus; species Phlebotomus papatasi. Next base: position 42,062 of record NW_026604828.1, read on the forward strand.
GAATTGCGGTTTCTAGAGCAGATTTTGGCATTTTTAAAAAATTAAAAAAAACTCCCAAGGGTGGGATCATGATGATTTTTGGTGGGAATTTTTCCAAGAAAAAAATTCAACTAATGATATTAATTGATTGGTAGAATTATTTGAAGTATTCTAATGTGATTTTCATTGAGAAATTTTAAGAATTGCGGTTTCTAGAGCAGATTTTGGCATTTTTAAAAAATTAAAAAAAACTCCCAAGGGTGGGATCATGATGATTTTTGGTGGGAATTTTTCCAAGAAAAAAATTCAACTAATGATATTAATTGATTGGTAGAATTATTTGAAGTATTCTACTGTGATTTTCATTGAGAAATTTTAAGAATTGCGGCTTCTAGAGCAGATTTTGGCATTTTTAAAAAATTAAAAAAAACTCCCAAGGGTGGGATCATGATGATTTTTGGTGGGAATTTTTCCAAGAAAAAAATTCAACTAATGATATTAATTGATTGGTAGAATTATTTGAAGTATTCTAATGTGATTTTCATTGAGAAATTTTAAGAATTGCGGTTTCTAGAGCAGATTTTGGCATTTTTAAAAAATTAAAAAAAAACTCCCAAGGGTGGGATCATGATGAGTTTTGGTGGGAATTTTTCCAAGAAAAAAATTCAACTAATGATATTAATTGATTGGTAGAATTATTTGAAGTATTCTAATGTGATTTTCATTGAGAAATTTTAAGAATTGCGGTTTCTAGAGCAGATTTTGGCATTTTTAAAAAATTAAAAAAAAACTCCCAAGGGTGGGATCATGATGATTTTTGGTGGGAATTTTTCCAAGAAAAAAATTCAACTAATGATATTAATTGATTGGTAGAATTATTTGAAGTATTCTAATGTGATTTTCATTGAGAAATTTTAAGAATTGCGGTTTCTAGAGCAGATTTTGGCATTTTTAAAAATTAAAAGAAAAAAACTCCCAAGGGTGGGATCATGATGATTTTTGTGGGAATTTTTCCAAGAAACTAATTCAACTAATGATATTAATTGATTGGTAGAATTATTTGAAGTATTCTAATGTGATTTTCATTGAGAAATTTTAAGAATTGCGGTTTTTAGAGCAGATTTTGGCATTTTTAAAAATTAAAAAAAAAAAACTCCCAAGGGTGGGATCATGATGATTTTTGGTGGGAATTTTTCCAAGAAAAAAATTCAACTAATGATATTAATTGATTGGTAGAATTATTTGAAGTATTCTAATGTGATTTTCATTGAGAAATTTTAAGAATTGCGGTTTCTAGAGCAGATTTTGGCATTTTTAAAAAATTAAAAAAAACTCCCAAGGGTGGGATCATGATGATTTTTGGTGGGAATTTTTCCAAGAAAAAAATTCAACTAATGATATTAATTGATTGGTAGAATTATTTGAAGTATTCTAATGTGATTTTCATTGAGAAATTTTAAGAATTGCGGCTTCTAGAGCAGATTTTGGCATTTTTAAAAAATTAAAAAAAACTCCCAAGGGTGGGATCATGATGATTTTTGGTGGGAATTTTTCCAAGAAAAAAATTCAACTAATGATATTAATTGATTGGTAGAATTATTTGAAGTATTCTAATGTGATTTTCATTGAGAAATTTTAAGAATTGCGGTTTCTAGAGCAGATTTTGGCATTTTTAAAAAATTAAAAAAAACTCCCAAGGGTGGGATCATGATGAGTTTTGGTGGGAATTTTTCCAAGAAAAAAATTCAACTAATGATATTAATTGATTGGTAGAATTATTTGAAGTATTCTAATGTGATTTTCATTGAGAAATTTTAAGAATTGCGGTTTCTAGAGCAGATTTTGGCATTTTTAAAAAATTAAAAAAAACTCCCAAGGGTGGGATCATGATGATTTTTGGTGGGAATTTTTCCAAGAAAAAAATTCAACTAATGATATTAATTGATTGGTAGAATTATTTGAAGTATTCTAATGTGATTTTCATTGAGAAATTTTAAGAATTGCGGTTTCTAGAGCAGATTTTGGCATTTTTAAAAAATTAAAAAAAACTCCCAAGGGTGGGATCATGATGAGTTTTGGTGGGAATTTTTCCAAGAAAAAAATTCAACTAATGATATTAATTGATTGGTAGAATTATTTGAAGTATTCTAATGTGATTTTCATTGAGAAATTTTAAGAATTGCGGTTTCTAGAGCAGATTTTGGCATTTTTAAAAAATTAAAAAAAAACTCCCAAGGGTGGGATCATGATGATTTTTGGTGGGAATTTTTCCAAGAAAAAAATTCAACTAATGATATTAATTGATTGGTAGAATTATTTGAAGTATTCTAATGTGATTTTCATTGAGAAATTTTAAGAATTGCGGTTTCTAGAGCAGATTTTGGCATTTTTAAAAATTAAAAGAAAAAAACTCCCAAGGGTGGGATCATGATGATTTTTGTGGGAATTTTTCCAAGAAACTAATTCAACTAATGATATTAATTGATTGGTAGAATTATTTGAAGTATTCTAATGTGATTTTCATTGAGAAATTTTAAGAATTACGGTTTTTAGAGCAGATTTTGGCATTTTTAAAAATTAAAAAAAAAAAACTCCCAAGGGTGGGATCATGATGATTTTTGGTGGGAATTTTTCCAAGAAAAAAATTCAACTAATGATATTAATTGATTGGTAGAATTATTTGAAGTATTCTAATGTGATTTTCATTGAGAAATTTTAAGAATTGCGGTTTCTAGAGCAGATTTTGGCATTTTTAAAAAATTAAAAAAAACTCCCAAGGGTGGGATCATGATGATTTTTGGTGGGAATTTTTCCAAGAAAAAAATTCAACTAATGATATTAATTGATTGGTAGAATTATTTGAAGTATTCTAATGTGATTTTCATTGAGAAATTTTAAGAATTGCGGCTTCTAGAGCAGATTTTGGCATTTTTAAAAAATTAAAAAAAACTCCCAAGGGTGGGATCATGATGATTTTTGGTGGGAATTTTTCCAAGAAAAAAAATCAACTAATGATATTAATTGATTGGTAGAATTATTTGAAGTATTCTAATGTGATTTTCATTGAGAAATTTTAAGAATTGCGGTTTCTAGAGCAGATTTTGGCATTTTTAAAAAATTAAAAAAAACTCCCAAGGGTGGGATCATGATGAGTTTTGGTGGGAATTTTTCCAAGAAAAAAATTCAACTAATGATATTAATTGATTGGTAGAATTATTTGAAGTATTCTAATGTGATTTTCATTGAGAAATTTTAAGAATTGCGGTTTCTAGAGCAGATTTTGGCATTTTTAAAAAATTAAAAAAAACTCCCAAGGGTGGGATCATGATGATTTTTGGTGGGAATTTTTCCAAGAAAAAAATTCAACTAATGATATTAATTGATTGGTAGAATTATTTGAAGTATTCTAATGTGATTTTCATTGAGAAATTTTAAGAATTGCGGTTTCTAGAGCAGATTTTGGCATTTTTAAAAATTAAAAAAAAAAAACTCCCAAGGGTGGGATCATGATGATTTTTGGTGGGAATTTTTCCAAGAAAAAAATTCAACTAATGATATTAATTGATTGGTAGAATTATTTGAAGTATTCTAATGTGATTTTCATTGAGAAATTTTAAGAATTGCGGTTTCTAGAGCAGATTTTGGCATTTTTAAATATTAAAAAAAAAAAAACTCCCAAGGGTGGGATCATGATGATTTTTGGTGGGAATTTTTCCAAGAAAAAAATTCAACTAATGATATTAATTGATTGGTAGAATTATTTGAAGTATTCTAATATGATTTCATTTGAGAAATTTTAAGAATCGCGGCTTCTAGAGCAGATTTTGGCATTTTTAAAAATTAAAAAAAAAACTCCCAAGGGTGGGATCATGATGAGTTTTGGTGGGAATTTTTCCAAGAAAAAAATTCAACTAATGATATTAATTGATTGGTAGAATTATTTGAAGTATTCTAATGTGATTTTCATTGAGAAATTTTAAGAATCGCGGTTTCTAGAGCAGATTTTGGCATTTTTAAAAAATTAAAAAAAACTCCCAAGGGTGGGATCATGATGAGTTTTGGTGGGAATTTTTCCAAGAAAAAAATTCAACTAATGATATTAATTAATTGGTAGAATTATTTGAAGTATTCTAATATGATTTCATTTGAGAAATTTTAAGAATCGCGGCTTCTAGAGCAGATTTTGGCATTTTTAAAAATTAAAAAAAAAACTCCCAAGGGTGGGATCATGATGAGTTTTGGTGGGAATTTTTCCAAGAAAAAAATTCAACTAATGATATTAATTGATTGGTAGAATTATTTGAAGTATTCTAATGTGATTTTCATTGAGAAATTTTAAGAATTGCGGTTTCTAGAGCAGATTTTGGCATTTTTAAAAATTAAAAAAAAAAAACTCCCAAGGGTGGGATCATGATGATTTTTGGTGGGAATTTTTCCAAGAAAAAAATTCAACTAATGATATTAATTGATTGGTAGAATTATTTGAAGTATTCTAATGTGATTTTCATTGAGAAATTTTAAGAATTGCGGTTTCTAGAGCAGATTTTGGCATTTTTAAAAATTAAAAAAAAAAAAACTCCCAAGGGTGGGATCATGATGATTTTTGGTGGGAATTTTTCCAAGAAAAAAATTCAACTAATGATATTAATTGATTGGTAGAATTATTTGAAGTATTCTAATATGATTTCATTTGAGAAATTTTAAGAATCGCGGCTTCTAGAGCAGATTTTGGCATTTTTAAAAATTAAAAAAAAAACTCCCAAGGGTGGGATCATGATGATTTTTGGTGGGAATTTTTCCAAGAAAAAAATTCAACTAATGATATTAATTGATTGGTAGAATTATTTGAAGTATTCTAATATGATTTTCATTGAGAAATTTTAAGAATCGCGGTTTCTAGAGCAGATTTTGGCATTTTTAAAAAATTAAAAAAAACTCCCAAGGGTGGGATCATGATGAGTTTTGGTGGGAATTTTTCCAAGAAAAAAATTCAACTAATGATATTAATTAATTGGTAGAATTATTTGAAGTATTCTAATGTGATTTTCATTGAGAAATTTTAAGAATTGCGGCTTCTAGAGCAGATTTTGGCATTTTTAAAAAATTAAAAAAACTCCCAAGGGTGGGATCATGATGAGTTTTGGTGGGAATTTTTCCAAGAAAAAAATTCAACTAATGATATTAATTAATTGGTAGAATTATTTGAAGTATTCTAATGTGATTTTCATTGAGAAATTTTAAGAATTGCGGCTTCTAGAGCAGATTTTGGCATTTTTAAAAAATTAAAAAAAAAACTCCCAAGGGTGGGATCATGATGATTTTTGGTGGGAATTTTTCCAAGAAAAAAATTCAACTAATGATATTAATTGATTGGTAGAATTATTTGAAGTATTCTAATGTGATTTTCATTGAGAAATTTTAAGAATTGCGGTTTCTAGAGCAGATTTTGGCATTTTTAAAAAATTAAAAAAAACCTTCCAAGGGTGGGGTCATGATGATTTTTGGTGGGAATTTTTCCAAGAAAAAAATTCAACTAATGATATTAATTGATTGGTAGAATTATTTGAAGTATTCTAATGTGATTTTCATTGAGAAATTTTAAGAATTGCGGTTTCTAGAGCAGATTTTGGCATTTTTAAAAAATTAAAAAAAACTCCCAAGGGTGGGATCATGATGATTTTTGGTGGGAATTTTTCCAAGAAAATAATTCAACTAATGATATTAATTGATTGGTAGAATTATTTGAAGTATTCTAATGTGATTTTCATTGAGAAATTTAAGAATTGCGGTTTCTAGAGCAGATTTTGGCATTTTTAAAAATTAAAAAAAAAAACTCCCAAGGGTGGGATCATGATGATTTTTGGTGGGAATTTTTCCAAGAAAAAAATTCAACTAATGATATTAATTGATTGGTAGAATTATTTGAAGTATTCTAATGTGATTTTCATTGAGAAATTTTAAGAATTGCGGTTTCTAGAGCAGATTTTGGCATTTTTAAAAAATTAAAAAAAACTCCCAAGGGTGGGATCATGATGATTTTTGGTGGGAATTTTTCCAAGAAAATAATTCAACTAATGATATTAATTGATTGGTAGAATTATTTGAAGTATTCTAATGTGATTTTCATTGAGAAATTTAAGAATTGCGGTTTCTAGAGCAGATTTTGGCATTTTTAAAAATTAAAAAAAAAAAAAACTCCCAAGGGTGGGATCATGATGATTTTTGGTGGGAATTTTTCCAAGAAAAAAATTCAACTAATGATATTAATTGATTGGTAGAATTATTTGAAGTATTCTAATGTGATTTTCATTGAGAAATTTTAAGAATTGCGGTTTCTAGAGCAGATTTTGGCATTTTTAAAAATTAAAAAAAAAAACTCCCAAGGGTGGGATCATGATGATTTTTGGTGGGAATTTTTCCAAGAAAAAAATTCAACTAATGATATTAATTGATTGGTAGAATTATTTGAAGTATTCTAATATGATTTCAATTGAGAAATTTTAAGAATCGCGGCTTCTAGAGTAGATTTTGGCATTTTTAAAAATAAAAAAAAAACTCCCAAGGGTGGGATCATGATGAGTTTTGGTGGGAATTTTTCCAAGAAAAAAATTCAACTAATGATATTAATTGATTGGTAGAATTATTTGAAGTATTCTAATGTGATTTTCATTGAGAAATTTTAAGAATTGCGGTTTTTAGAGCAGATTTTGGCATTTTTAAAAAATTAAAAAACTCCCAAGGGTGGGATCATGATGATTTTTGGTGGGAATTTTTCCAAGAAAAAAATTCAACTAATGATATTAATTGATTGGTAGAATTATTTGAAGTATTCTAATGTGATTTTCATTGAGAAATTTTAAGAATTGCGGTTTCTAGAGCAGATTTTGGCATTTTTAAAAAATTAAAAAAAAACTTCCAAGGGTGGGGTCATGATGATTTTTGGTGGGAATTTTTCCAAGAAAAAAATTCAACTAATGATATTAATTGATTGGTAGAATTATTTGAAGTATTCTAATGTGATTTTCATTGAGAAATTTTAAGAATTGCGGTTTCTAGAGCAGATTTTGGCATTTTTAAAAAATTAAAAAAAACCTTCCAAGGGTGGGGTCATGATGATTTTTGGTGGGAATTTTTCCAAGAAAAAAATTCAACTAATGATATTAATTGATTGGTAGAATTATTTGAAGTATTCTAATGTGATTTTCATTGAGAAATTTTAAGAATTGCGGTTTCTAGAGCAGATTTTGGCATTTTTAAAAAATTAAAAAAAACTCCCAAGGGTGGGATCATGATGATTTTTGGTGGGAATTTTTCCAAGAAAATAATTCAACTAATGATATTAATTGATTGGTAGAATTATTTGAAGTATTCTAATGTGATTTTCATTGAGAAATTTAAGAATTGCGGTTTCTAGAGCAGATTTTGGCATTTTTAAAAAATTAAAAAAAAACTCCCAAGGGTGGGATCATGATGATTTTTGTGGGAATTTTTCCAAGAAAAAAATTCAACTAATGATATTAATTGATTGGTAGAATTATTTGAAGTATTCTAATGTGATTTTCATTGAGAAATTTTAAGAATTGCGGTTTCTAGAGCAGATTTTGGCATTTTTAAAAAATTAAAAAAAACCTTCCAAGGGTGGGGTCATGATGATTTTTGGTGGGAATTTTTCCAAGAAAAAAATTCAACTAATGATATTAATTGATTGGTAGAATTATTTGAAGTATTCTAATGTGATTTTCATTGAGAAATTTTAAGAATTGCGGTTTCTAGAGCAGATTTTGGCATTTTTAAAAAATTAAAAAAAACTCCCAAGGGTGGGATCATGATGATTTTTGTGGGAATTTTTCCAAGAAAATAATTCAACTAATGATATTAATTGATTTGTAGAATTATTTGAAGTATTCTAATGTGATTTTCATTGAGAAATTTTAAGAATTGCGGTTTCTAGAGCAGATTTTGGCATTTTTAAAAAATTAAAAAAAACTCCCAAGGGTGGGATCATGATGATTTTTGTGGGAATTTTTCCAAGAAAAAAATTCAACTAATGATATTAATTGATTGGTAGAATTATTTGAAGTATTCTAATGTGATTTTCATTGAGAAATTTTAAGAATTGCGGCTTCTAGAGCAGATTTTGGCATTTTTAAAAAATTAAAAAAAAACTCCCAAGGGTGGGATCATGATGATTTTTGTGGGAATTTTTCCAAGAAAAAAAATTCAACTAATGATATTAATTGATTGGTAGAATTATTTGAAGTATTCTAATGTGATTTCCATTGAGAAATTTTAAGAATTGCGGCTTCTAGAGCAGATTTTGGCATTTTTAAAAAATTAAAAAAAACTCCCAAGGGTGGGATCATGATGATTTTTGGTGGGAATTTTTCCAAGAAAAAAATTCAACTAATGATATTAATTGATTGGTAGAATTATTTGAAGTATTCTAATGTGATTTTCATTGAGAAATTTTAAGAATTGCGGTTTCTAGAGCAGATTTTGGCATTTTTAAAAAATTAAAAAAAACTCCCAAGGGTGGGATCATGATGATTTTTGGTGGGAATTTTTCCAAGAAAAAAATTCAACTAATGATATTAATTGATTGGTAGAATTATTTGAAGTATTCTAATGTAATTTTCATTGAGAAATTTTAAGAATTGCGGCTTCTAGAGCAGATTTTGGCATTTTTAAAAAATTAAAAAAAAACTCCCAAGGGTGGGATCATGATGATTTTTGGTGGGAATTTTTCCAAGAAAAAAATTCAACTAATGATATTAATTGATTGGTAGAATTATTTGAAGTATTCTAATGTGATTTTCATTGAGAAATTTAAGAATTGCGGTTTCTAGAGCAGATTTTGGCATTTTTAAAAAATTTAAAAAAAACTCCCAAGGGTGGGATCATGATGATTTTTGTGGGAATTTTTCCAAGAAAAAAATTCAACTAATGATATTAATTGATTGGTAGAATTATTTGAAGTATTCTAATGTGATTTTCATTGAGAAATTTTAAGAATTGCGGTTTCTAGAGCAGATTTTGGCATTTTTAAAAAATTAAAAAAAAACTCCCAAGGGTGGGATCATGATGATTTTTGGTGGGAATTTTTCCAAGAAAATAATTCAACTAATGATATTAATTGATTGGTAGAATTATTTGAAGTATTCTAATGTGATTTTCATTGAGAAATTTAAGAATTGCGGTTTCTAGAGCAGATTTTGGCATTTTTAAAAATTAAAAAAAAAAAACTCCCAAGGGTGGGATCATGATGATTTTTGGTGGGAATTTTTCCAAGAAAAAAATTCAACTAATGATATTAATTGATTGGTAGAATTATTTGAAGTATTCTAATGTGATTTTCATTGAGAAATTTTAAGAATTGCGGTTTCTAGAGCAGATTTTGGCATTTTTAAAAAATTAAAAAAAACTCCCAAGGGTGGGATCATGATGATTTTTGGTGGGAATTTTTCCAAGAAAATAATTCAACTAATGATATTAATTGATTGGTAGAATTATTTGAAGTATTCTAATGTGATTTTCATTGAGAAATTTAAGAATTGCGGTTTCTAGAGCAGATTTTGGCATTTTTAAAAATTAAAAAAAAAAAAAACTCCCAAGGGTGGGATCATGATGATTTTTGGTGGGAATTTTTCCAAGAAAAAAATTCAACTAATGATATTAATTGATTGGTAGAATTATTTGAAGTATTCTAATGTGATTTTCATTGAGAAATTTTAAGAATTGCGGTTTCTAGAGCAGATTTTGGCATTTTTAAAAATTAAAAAAAAAAACTCCCAAGGGTGGGATCATGATGATTTTTGGTGGGAATTTTTCCAAGAAAAAAATTCAACTAATGATATTAATTGATTGGTAGAATTATTTGAAGTATTCTAATATGATTTCAATTGAGAAATTTTAAGAATCGCGGCTTCTAGAGTAGATTTTGGCATTTTTAAAAATAAAAAAAAAACTCCCAAGGGTGGGATCATGATGAGTTTTGGTGGGAATTTTTCCAAGAAAAAAATTCAACTAATGATATTAATTGATTGGTAGAATTATTTGAAGTATTCTAATGTGATTTTCATTGAGAAATTTTAAGAATTGCGGTTTTTAGAGCAGATTTTGGCATTTTTAAAAAATTAAAAAACTCCCAAGGGTGGGATCATGATGATTTTTGGTGGGAATTTTTCCAAGAAAAAAATTCAACTAATGATATTAATTGATTGGTAGAATTATTTGAAGTATTCTAATGTGATTTTCATTGAGAAATTTTAAGAATTGCGGTTTCTAGAGCAGATTTTGGCATTATTTTTTTTAAAAAATTAAAAAAAAAACTTCCAAGGGTGGGGTCATGATGATTTTTGGTGGGAATTTTTCCAAGAAAAAAATTCAACTAATGATATTAATTGATTGGTAGAATTATTTGAAGTATTCTAATGTGATTTTCATTGAGAAATTTTAAGAATTGCGGTTTCTAGAGCAGATTTTGGCATTTTTAAAAAATTAAAAAAAACCTTCCAAGGGTGGGGTCATGATGATTTTTGGTGGGAATTTTTCCAAGAAAAAAATTCAACTAATGATATTAATTGATTGGTAGAATTATTTGAAGTATTCTAATGTGATTTTCATTGAGAAATTTTAAGAATTGCGGTTTCTAGAGCAGATTTTGGCATTTTTAAAAAATTAAAAAAAAACTCCCAAGGGTGGGATCATGATGATTTTTGGTGGGAATTTTTCCAAGAAAATAATTCAACTAATGATATTAATTGATTGGTAGAATTATTTGAAGTATTCTAATGTGATTTTCATTGAGAAATTTAAGAATTGCGGTTTCTAGAGCAGATTTTGGCATTTTTAAAAAATTAAAAAAAAACTCCCAAGGGTGGGATCATGATGATTTTTGTGGGAATTTTTCCAAGAAAAAAATTCAACTAATGATATTAATTGATTGGTAGAATTATTTGAAGTATTCTAATGTGATTTTCATTGAGAAATTTTAAGAATTGCGGTTTCTAGAGCAGATTTTGGCATTTTTAAAAAATTAAAAAAAACCTTCCAAGGGTGGGGTCATGATGATTTTTGGTGGGAATTTTTCCAAGAAAAAAATTCAACTAATGATATTAATTGATTGGTAGAATTATTTGAAGTATTCTAATGTGATTTTCATTGAGAAATTTTAAGAATTGCGGTTTCTAGAGCAGATTTTGGCATTTTTAAAAAATTAAAAAAAACTCCCAAGGGTGGGATCATGATGATTTTTGTGGGAATTTTTCCAAGAAAATAATTCAACTAATGATATTAATTGATTTGTAGAATTATTTGAAGTATTCTAATGTGATTTTCATTGAGAAATTTTAAGAATTGCGGTTTCTAGAGCAGATTTTGGCATTTTTAAAAAATTAAAAAAAACTCCCAAGGGTGGGATCATGATGATTTTTGTGGGAATTTTTCCAAGAAAAAAATTCAACTAATGATATTAATTGATTGGTAGAATTATTTGAAGTATTCTAATGTGATTTTCATTGAGAAATTTTAAGAATTGCGGCTTCTAGAGCAGATTTTGGCATTTTTAAAAAATTAAAAAAAAACTCCCAAGGGTGGGATCATGATGATTTTTGTGGGAATTTTTCCAAGAAAAAAAATTCAACTAATGATATTAATTGATTGGTAGAATTATTTGAAGTATTCTAATGTGATTTCCATTGAGAAATTTTAAGAATTGCGGCTTCTAGAGCAGATTTTGGCATTTTTAAAAAATTAAAAAAAACTCCCAAGGGTGGGATCATGATGATTTTTGGTGGGAATTTTTCCAAGAAAAAAATTCAACTAATGATATTAATTGATTGGTAGAATTATTTGAAGTATTCTAATGTGATTTTCATTGAGAAATTTTAAGAATTGCGGTTTCTAGAGCAGATTTTGGCATTTTTAAAAAATTAAAAAAAACTCCCAAGGGTGGGATCATGATGATTTTTGGTGGGAATTTTTCCAAGAAAAAAATTCAACTAATGATATTAATTGATTGGTAGAATTATTTGAAGTATTCTAATGTAATTTTCATTGAGAAATTTTAAGAATTGCGGCTTCTAGAGCAGATTTTGGCATTTTTAAAAAATTAAAAAAAAACTCCCAAGGGTGGGATCATGATGATTTTTGGTGGGAATTTTTCCAAGAAAAAAATTCAACTAATGATATTAATTGATTGGTAGAATTATTTGAAGTATTCTAATGTGATTTTCATTGAGAAATTTTAAGAATTGCGGTTTCTAGAGCAGATTTTGGCATTTTTAAGAAATTAAAAAAAACTCCCAAGGGTGGGATCATGATGAGTTTTGGTGGGAATTTTTCCAAGAAAAAAATTCAACTAATGATATTAATTGATTGGTAGAATTATTTGAAGTATTCTAATGTGATTTTCATTGAGAAATTTTAAGAATTGCGGTTTCTAGAGCAGATTTTGGCATTTTTAAAAAATTAAAAAAAAACTCCCAAGGGTGGGATCATGATGATTTTTGGTGGGAATTTTTCCAAGAAAAAAATTCAACTAATGATATTAATTGATTGGTAGAATTATTTGAAGTATTCTAATGTGATTTTCATTGAGAAATTTTAAGAATTGCGGTTTCTAGAGCAGATTTTGGCATTTTTAAAAATTAAAAAAAAAACTCCCAAGGGTGGGATCATGATGATTTTTGTGGGAATTTTTCCAAGAAACTAATTCAACTAATGATATTAATTGATTGGTAGAATTATTTGAAGTATTCTAATGTGATTTTCATTGAGAAATTTTAAGAATTGCGGCTTCTAGAGCAGATTTTGGCATTTTTAAAAAATTAAAAAAAAACTCCCAAGGGTGGGATCATGATGATTTTTGTGGGAATTTTTCCAAGAAAAAAAATTCAACTAATGATATTAATTGATTGGTAGAATTATTTGAAGTATTCTAATGTGATTTCCATTGAGAAATTTTAAGAATTGCGGTTTCTAGAGCAGATTTTGGCATTTTTAAAAAATTAAAAAAAACTCCCAAGGGTGGGATCATGATGATTTTTGGTGGGAATTTTTCCAAGAAAAAAATTCAACTAATGATATTAATTGATTGGTAGAATTATTTGAAGTATTCTAATGTGATTTTCATTGAGAAATTTTAAGAATTGCGGTTTCTAGAGCAGATTTTGGCATTTTTAAAAAATTAAAAAAAACCTTCCAAGGGTGGGGTCATGATGATTTTTGGTGGGAATTTTTCCAAGAAAAAAATTCAACTAATGATATTAATTGATTGGTAGAATTATTTGAAGTATTCTAATGTGATTTTCATTGAGAAATTTTAAGAATTGCGGTTTCTAGAGCAGATTTTGGCATTTTTAAAAAATTAAAAAAAACCTTCCAAGGGTGGGGTCATGATGATTTTTGGTGGGAATTTTTCCAAGAAAAAAATTCAACTAATGATATTAATTGATTGGTAGAATTATTTGAAGTATTCTAATGTGATTTTCATTGAGAAATTTTAAGAATTGCGGTTTCTAGAGCAGATTTTGGCATTTTTAAAAAATTAAAAAACTCCCAAGGGTGGGATCATGATGATTTTTGGTGGGAATTTTTCCAAGAAAAAAATTCAACTAATGATATTAATTGATTGGTAGAATTATTTGAAGTATTCTAATGTGATTTTCATTGAGAAATTTTAAGAATTGCGGTTTCTAGAGCAGATTTTGGCATTTTTAAAAAATTAAAAAAAACTCCCAAGGGTGGGATCATGATGATTTTTGTGGGAATTTTTCCAAGAAAAAAATTCAACTAATGATATTAATTGATTGGTAGAATTATTTGAAGTATTCTAATGTGATTTTCATTGAGAAATTTTAAGAATTGCGGCTTCTAGAGCAGATTTTGGCATTTTTAAAAAATTAAAAAAAAACTCCCAATGGTGGGATCATGATGATTTTTGTGAGAATTTTTCCAAGAAAAAAAATTCAACTAATGATATTAATTGATTGGTAGAATTATTTGAAGTATTCTAATGTGATTTCCATTGAGAAATTTTAAGAATTGCGGTTTCTAGAGCAGATTTTGGCATTTTTAAAAAATTAAAAAAAACTCCCAAGGGTGGGATCATGATGATTTTTGGTGGGAATTTTTCCAAGAAAAAAATTCAACTAATGATATTAATTGATTGGTAGAATTATTTGAAGTATTCTAATGTGATTTTCATTGAGAAATTTTAAGAATTGCGGTTTCTAGAGCAGATTTTGGCATTTTTAAAAAATTAAAAAAAACTCCCAAGGGTGGGATCATGATGATTTTTGGTGGGAATTTTTCCAAGAAAAAAATTCAACTAATGATATTAATTGATTGGTAGAATTATTTGAAGTATTCTACTGTGATTTTCATTGAGAAATTTTAAGAATTGCGGCTTCTAGAGCAGATTTTGGCATTTTTAAAAAATTAAAAAAAACTCCCAAGGGTGGGATCATGATGATTTTTGGTGGGAATTTTTCCAAGAAAAAAATTCAACTAATGATATTAATTGATTGGTAGAATTATTTGAAGTATTCTAATGTGATTTTCATTGAGAAATTTTAAGAATTGCGGTTTCTAGAGCAGATTTTGGCATTTTTAAAAAATTAAAAAAAACTCCCAAGGGTGGGATCATGATGAGTTTTGGTGGGAATTTTTCCAAGAAAAAAATTCAACTAATGATATTAATTGATTGGTAGAATTATTTGAAGTATTCTAATGTGATTTTCATTGAGAAATTTTAAGAATTGCGGTTTCTAGAGCAGATTTTGGCATTTTTAAAAAATTAAAAAAAAACTCCCAAGGGTGGGATCATGATGATTTTTGGTGGGAATTTTTCCAAGAAAAAAATTCAACTAATGATATTAATTGATTGGTAGAATTATTTGAAGTATTCTAATGTGATTTTCATTGAGAAATTTTAAGAATTGCGGTTTCTAGAGCAGATTTTGGCATTTTTAAAAATTAAAAAAAAAAACTCCCAAGGGTGGGATCATGATGATTTTTGTGGGAATTTTTCCAAGAAACTAATTCAACTAATGATATTAATTGATTGATAGAATTATTTGAAGTATTCTAATGTGATTTTCATTGAGAAATTTTAAGAATTGCGGTTTTTAGAGCAGATTTTGGCATTTTTAAAAATTAAAAAAAAAAAAACTCCCAAGGGTGGGATCATGATGATTTTTGGTGGGAATTTTTCCAAGAAAAAAATTCAACTAATGATATTAATTGATTGGTAGAATTATTTGAAGTATTCTAATGTGATTTTCATTGAGAAATTTTAAGAATTGCGGTTTCTAGAGCAGATTTTGGCATTTTTAAAAAATTAAAAAAAACTCCCAAGGGTGGGATCATGATGATTTTTGGTGGGAATTTTTCCAAGAAAAAAATTCAACTAATGATATTAATTGATTGGTAGAATTATTTGAAGTATTCTAATGTGATTTTCATTGAGAAATTTTAAGAATTGCGGCTTCTAGAGCAGATTTTGGCATTTTTAAAAAATTAAAAAAAACTCCCAAGGGTGGGATCATGATGATTTTTGGTGGGAATTTTTCCAAGAAAAAAATTCAACTAATGATATTAATTGATTGGTAGAATTATTTGAAGTATTCTAATGTGATTTTCATTGAGAAATTTTAAGAATTGCGGTTTCTAGAGCAGATTTTGGCATTTTTAAAAAATTAAAAAAAACTCCCAAGGGTGGGATCATGATGAGTTTTGGTGGGAATTTTTCCAAGAAAAAAATTCAACTAATGATATTAATTGATTGGTAGAATTATTTGAAGTATTCTAATGTGATTTTCATTGAGAAATTTTAAGAATTGCGGTTTCTAGAGCAGATTTTGGCATTTTTAAAAAATTAAAATAACTCCCAAGGGTGGGATCATGATGATTTTTGGTGGGAATTTTTCCAAGAAAAAAATTCAACTAATGATATTAATTGATTGGTAGAATTATTTGAAGTATTCTAATGTGATTTTCATTGAGAAATTTTAAGAATTGCGGTTTCTAGAGCAGATTTTGGCATTTTTAAAAATTAAAAAAAAAACTCCCAAGGGTGGGATCATGATGATTTTTGGTGGGAATTTTTCCAAGAAAAAAATTCAACTAATGATATTAATTGATTGGTAGAATTATTTGAAGTATTCTAATGTGATTTTCATTGAGAAATTTTAAGAATTGCGGTTTCTAGAGCAGATTTTGGCATTTTTAAAAATTAAAAAAAAAAAACTCCCAAGGGTGGGATCATGATGATTTTTGGTGGGAATTTTTCCAAGAAAAAAATTCAACTAATGATATTAATTGATTGGTAGAATTATTTGAAGTATTCTAATATGATTTCATTTGAGAAATTTTAAGAATCGCGGCTTCTAGAGCAGATTTTGGCATTTTTAAAAATTAAAAAAAAAACTCCCAAGGGTGGGATCATGATGAGTTTTGGTGGGAATTTTTCCAAGAAAAAAATTCAACTAATGATATTAATTGATTGGTAGAATTATTTGAAGTATTCTAATGTGATTTTCATTGAGAAATTTTAAGAATTGCGGTTTTTAGAGCAGATTTTGGCATTTTTAAAAAATTAAAAAACTCCCAAGGGTGGGATCATGATGATTTTTGGTGGGAATTTTTCCAAGAAAAAAATTCAACTAATGATATTAGTTGATTGGTAGAATTATTTGAAGTATTCTAATATGATTTTCATTGAGAAATTTTAAGAATCGCGGTTTCTAGAGCAGATTTTGGCATTTTTAAAAAATTAAAAAAAACTCCCAAGGGTGGGATCATGATGAGTTTTGGTGGGAATTTTTCCAAGAAAAAAATTCAACTAATGATATTAATTAATTGGTAGAATTATTTGAAGTATTCTAATGTGATTTTCATTGAGAAATTTTAAGAATTGCGGCTTCTAGAGCAGATTTTGGCATTTTTAAAAAATTAAAAAAACTCCCAAGGGTGGGATCATGATGAGTTTTGGTGGGAATTTTTCCAAGAAAAAAATTCAACTAATGATATTAATTAATTGGTAGAATTATTTGAAGTATTCTAATGTGATTTTCATTGAGAAATTTTAAGAATTGCGGCTTCTAGAGCAGATTTTGGCATTTTTAAAAAATTAAAAAAAAAACTCCCAAGGGTGGGATCATGATGATTTTTGGTGGGAATTTTTCCAAGAAAAAAATTCAACTAATGATATTAATTGATTGGTAGAATTATTTGAAGTATTCTAATGTGATTTTCATTGAGAAATTTTAAGAATTGCGGTTTCTAGAGCAGATTTTGGCATTTTTAAAAAATTAAAAAAAACCTTCCAAGGGTGGGGTCATGATGATTTTTGGTGGGAATTTTTCCAAGAAAAAAAATCAACTAATGATATTAATTGATTGGTAGAATTATTTGAAGTATTCTAATGTGATTTTCATTGAGAAATTTTAAGAATTGCGGTTTCTAGAGCAGATTTTGGCATTTTTAAAAAATTAAAAAAAACTCCCAAGGGTGGGATCATGATGATTTTTGGTGGGAATTTTTCCAAGAAAATAATTCAACTAATGATATTAATTGATTGGTAGAATTATTTGAAGTATTCTAATGTGATTTTCATTGAGAAATTTAAGAATTGCGGTTTCTAGAGCAGATTTTGGCATTTTTAAAAATTAAAAAAAAAAAACTCCCAAGGGTGGGATCATGATGATTTTTGGTGGGAATTTTTCCAAGAAAAAAATTCAACTAATGATATTAATTGATTGGTAGAATTATTTGAAGTATTCTAATGTGATTTTCATTGAGAAATTTTAAGAATTGCGGTTTCTAGAGCAGATTTTGGCATTTTTAAAAATTAAAAAAAAAAAACTCCCAAGGGTGGGATCATGATGATTTTTGGTGGGAATTTTTCCAAGAAAAAAATTCAACTAATGATATTAATTGATTGGTAGAATTATTTGAAGTATTCTAATGTGATTTTCATTGAGAAATTTTAAGAATTGCGGTTTCTAGAGCAGATTTTGGCATTTTTAAAAAATTAAAAAAAACCTTCCAAGGGTGGGGTCATGATGATTTTTGGTGGGAATTTTTCCAAGAAAAAAATTCAACTAATGATATTAATTGATTGGTAGAATTATTTGAAGTATTCTAATGTAATTTTCATTGAGAAATTTTAAGAATTGCGGTTTCTAGAGCAGATTTTGGCATTTTTAAAAAATTAAAAAAAACTCCCAAGGGTGGGATCATGATGATTTTTGGTGGGAATTTTTCCAAGAAAATAATTCAACTAATGATATTAATTGATTGGTAGAATTATTTGAAGTATTCTAATGTGATTTTCATTGAGAAATTTAAGAATTGCGGTTTCTAGAGCAGATTTTGGCATTTTTAAAAATTAAAAAAAAAAAACTCCCAAGGGTGGGATCATGATGATTTTTGGTGGGAATTTTTCCAAGAAAAAAATTCAACTAATGATATTAATTGATTGGTAGAATTATTTGAAGTATTCTAATGTGATTTTCATTGAGAAATTTTAAGAATTGCGGTTTCTAGAGCAGATTTTGGCATTTTTAAAAATTAAAAAAAAAAAACTCCCAAGGGTGGGATCATGATGATTTTTGGTGGGAATTTTTCCAAGAAAAAAATTCAACTAATGATATTAATTGATTGGTAGAATTATTTGAAGTATTCTAATATGATTTCAATTGAGAAATTTTAAGAATCGCGGCTTCTAGAGTAGATTTTGGCATTTTTAAAAATAAAAAAAAAACTCCCAAGGGTGGGATCATGATGAGTTTTGGTGGGAGCAGATTTTGGCATTTTTAAAAAATTAAAAAAAAACTTCCAAGGGTGGGGTCATGATGATTTTTGGTGGGAATGGGAATTTTTCCAAGAAAAAAATTCAACTAATGATATTAATTGATTGGTAGAATTATTTGAAGTATTCTAATGTGATTTTCATTGAGAAATTTTAAGAATTGGTAGAGCAGATTTTGGCATTTTTAAAAAATTAAAAAACTCCCAAGGGTGGGATCATGATGATTTTTGGTGGGAATTTTTCCAAGAAAAAAATTCAACTAATGATATTAATTGATTGGTAGAATTATTTGAAGTATTCTAATGTGATTTTCATTGAGAAATTTTAAGAATTGCGGTTTCTAGAGCGGCATTTTTAAAAAATTAAAAAAAAACTTCCAAGGGTTCATGATGATTTTTGGTGGGAATTTTTCCAAGAAAAAAATTCAACTAATGATATTAATTGATTGGTAGAATTATTTGAAGTATTCTAATGTGATTTTCATTGAGAAATTTTAAGAATTGCGGTTTCTAGAGCAGATTTTGGCATTTTTAAAAAATTAAAAAAAACCTTCCAATGGTGGGGTCATGATGATTTTTGGTGGGAATTTTTCCAAGAAAAAAATTCAACTAATGATATTAATTGATTGGTAGAATTATTTGAAGTATTCTAATGTGATTTTCATTGAGAAATTTTAAGAATTGCGGTTTCTAGAGCAGATTTTGGCATTTTTAAAAAATTAAAAAAAACTCCCAAGGGTGGGATCATGATGATTTTTGGTGGGAATTTTTCCAAGAAAATAATTCAACTAATGATATTAATTGATTGGTAGAATTATTTGAAGTATTCTAATGTGATTTTCATTGAGAAATTTAAGAATTGCGGTTTCTAGAGCAGATTTTGGCATTTTTAAAAAATTAAAAAAAAACTCCCAAGGGTGGGATCATGATGATTTTTGTGGGAATTTTTCCAAGAAAAAAATTCAACTAATGATATTAATTGATTGGTAGAATTATTTGAAGTATTCTAATGTGATTTTCATTGAGAAATTTTAAGAATTGCGGTTTCTAGAGCAGATTTTGGCATTTTTAAAAAATTAAAAAAAACCTTCCAAGGGTGGGGTCATGATGATTTTTGGTGGGAATTTTTCCAAGAAAAAAATTCAACTAATGATATTAATTGATTGGTAGAATTATTTGAAGTATTCTAATGTGATTTTCATTGAGAAATTTTAAGAATTGCGGTTTCTAGAGCAGATTTTGGCATTTTTAAAAAATTAAAAAAAACTCCCAAGGGTGGGATCATGATGATTTTTGTGGGAATTTTTCCAAGAAAATAATTCAACTAATGATATTAATTGATTTGTAGAATTATTTGAAGTATTCTAATGTGATTTTCATTGAGAAATTTTAAGAATTGCGGTTTCTAGAGCAGATTTTGGCATTTTTAAAAAATTAAAAAAAACTCCCAAGGGTGGGATCATGATGATTTTTGTGGGAATTTTTCCAAGAAAAAAATTCAACTAATGATATTAATTGATTGGTAGAATTATTTGAAGTATTCTAATGTGATTTTCATTGAGAAATTTTAAGAATTGCGGCTTCTAGAGCAGATTTTGGCATTTTTAAAAAATTAAAAAAAAACTCCCAAGGGTGGGATCATGATGATTTTTGTGGGAATTTTTCCAAGAAAAAAAATTCAACTAATGATATTAATTGATTGGTAGAATTATTTGAAGTATTCTAATGTGATTTCCATTGAGAAATTTTAAGAATTGCGGCTTCTAGAGCAGATTTTGGCATTTTTAAAAAATTAAAAAAAACTCCCAAGGGTGGGATCATGATGATTTTTGGTGGGAATTTTTCCAAGAAAAAAATTCAACTAATGATATTAATTGATTGGTAGAATTATTTGAAGTATTCTAATGTAATTTTCATTGAGAAATTTTAAGAATTGCGGCTTCTAGAGCAGATTTTGGCATTTTTAAAAAATTAAAAAAAAACTCCCAAGGGTGGGATCATGATGATTTTTGGTGGGAATTTTTCCAAGAAAAAAATTCAACTAATGATATTAATTGATTGGTAGAATTATTTGAAGTATTCTAATGTGATTTTCATTGAGAAATTTTAAGAATTGCGGTTTCTAGAGCAGATTTTGGCATTTTTAAGAAATTAAAAAAAACTCCCAAGGGTGGGATCATGATGAGTTTTGGTGGGAATTTTTCCAAGAAAAAAATTCAACTAATGATATTAATTGATTGGTAGAATTATTTGAAGTATTCTAATGTGATTTTCATTGAGAAATTTTAAGAATTGCGGTTTCTAGAGCAGATTTTGGCATTTTTAAAAAATTAAAAAAAAAACTCCCAAGGGTGGGATCATGATGATTTTTGGTGGGAATTTTTCCAAGAAAAAAATTCAACTAATGATATTAATTGATTGGTAGAATTATTTGAAGTATTCTAATGTGATTTTCATTGAGAAATTTTAAGAATTGCGGTTTCTAGAGCAGATTTTGGCATTTTTAAAAAATTAAAAAAAACTCCCAAGGGTGGGATCATGATGATTTTTGGTGGGAATTTTTCCAAGAAAAAAATTCAACTAATGATATTAATTGATTGGTAGAATTATTTGAAGTATTCTAATGTGATTTTCATTGAGAAATTTTAAGAATTGCGGTTTCTAGAGCAGATTTTGGCATTTTTAAAAAATTAAAAAAAACCTTCCAAGGGTGGGGTCATGATGATTTTTGGTGGGAATTTTTCCAAGAAAAAAATTCAACTAATGATATTAATTGATTGGTAGAATTATTTGAAGTATTCTAATGTGATTTTCATTGAGAAATTTTAAGAATTGCGGTTTCTAGAGCAGATTTTGGCATTTTTAAAAAATTAAAAAAAACTCCCAAGGGTGGGATCATGATGATTTTTGGTGGGAATTTTTCCAAGAAAAAAATTCAACTAATGATATTAATTGATTGGTAGAATTATTTGAAGTATTCTAATGTGATTTTCATTGAGAAATTTAAGAATTGCGGTTTCTAGAGCAGATTTTGGCATTTTTAAAAAATTTAAAAAAAACTCCCAAGGGTGGGATCATGATGATTTTTGTGGGAATTTTTCCAAGAAAAAAATTCAACTAATGATATTAATTGATTGGTAGAATTATTTGAAGTATTCTAATGTGATTTTCATTGAGAAATTTTAAGAATTGCGGTTTCTAGAGCAGATTTTGGCATTTTTAAAAAATTAAAAAAAACTCCCAAGGATGGGATCATGATGATTTTTGGTGGGAATTTTTCCAAGAAAATAATTCAACTAATGATATTAATTGATTGGTAGAATTATTTGAAGTATTCTAATGTGATTTTCATTGAGAAATTTTAAGAATTGCGGTTTCTAGAGCAGATTTTAGCATTTTTAAAAAATTAAAAAAAAACTCCCAAGGGTGGGATCATGATGAGTTTTGGTGGGAATTTTTCCAAGAAAAAAATTCAACTAATGATATTAATTGATTGGTAGAATTATTTGAAGTATTCTAATGTGATTTTCATTGTGAAATTTTAAGAATTGCGGTTTCTAGAGCAGATTTTGGCATTTTTAAAAAATTAAGAAAAAACTCCCAAGGGTGGGATCATGATGATTTTTGTGGGAATTTTTCCAAGAAAAAAATTCAACTAATGATATTAATTGATTGGTAGAATTATTTGAAGTATTCTAATGTGATTTTCATTGAGAAATTTTAAGAATTGCGGTTTCTAGAGCGGTTTCTAGAGCAGATTTTGGCATTTTTAAAAAATTAAGAAAAAAAAATCATGATGATTTTTGTGGGAATTTTTCCAAGAAAAAAATTCAACTAATGATATTAATTGATTGGTAGAATTATTTGAAGTATTCTAATGTGATTTTCATTGAGAAATTTTAAGAATTGCGGTTTCTAGAGTAGATTTTGGCATTTTTAAAAAATTAAAAAAAACTCCCAAGGATGGGATCATGATGATTTTTGTGGGAATTTTTCCAAGAAAAAAATTCAACTAATGATATTAATTGATTGGTAGAATTATTTGAAGTATTCTAATGTGATTTTCATTGAGAAATTTTAAGAATTGCGGCTTCTAGAGCAGATTTTGGCATTTTTAAAAAATTAAAAAAAAACTCCCAAGGGTGGGATCATGATGATTTTTGTGGGAATTTTTCCAAGAAAAAAAATTCAACTAATGATATTAATTGATTGGTAGAATTATTTGAAGTATTCTAATGTGATTTCCATTGAGAAATTTTAAGAATTGCGGTTTCTAGAGCAGATTTTGGCATTTTTAAAAAATTAAAAAAAACTCCCAAGGGTGGGATCATGATGATTTTTGGTGGGAATTTTTCCAAGAAAAAAATTCAACTAATGATATTAATTGATTGGTAGAATTATTTGAAGTATTCTAATGTGATTTTCATTGAGAAATTTTAAGAATTGCGGCTTCTAGAGCAGATTTTGGCATTTTTAAAAAATTAAAAAAAAAACTCCCAAGGGTGGGATCATGATGATTTTTGGTGGGAATTTTTCCAAGAAAAAAATTCAACTAATGATATTAATTGATTGGTAGAATTATTTGAAGTATTCTAATGTGATTTTCATTGAGAAATTTTAAGAATTGCGGTTTCTAGAGCAGATTTTGGCATTTTTAAAAAATTAAAAAAAACCTTCCAAGGGTGGGGTCATGATGATTTTTGGTGGGAATTTTTCCAAGAAAAAAATTCAACTAATGATATTAATTGATTGGTAGAATTATTTGAAGTATTCTAATGTGATTTTCATTGAGAAATTTTAAGAATTGCGGTTTCTAGAGCAGATTTTGGCATTTTTAAAAAATTAAAAAAAACCTTCCAAGGGTGGGGTCATGATGATTTTTGGTGGGAATTTTTCCAAGAAAAAAATTCAACTAATGATATTAATTGATTGGTAGAATTATTTGAAGTATTCTAATGTGATTTTCATTGAGAAATTTTAAGAATTGCGGTTTCTAGAGCAGATTTTGGCATTTTTAAAAAATTAAAAAAAACTCCCAAGGGTGGGATCATGATGATTTTTGGTGGGAATTTTTCCAAGAAAAAAATTCAACTAATGATATTAATTGATTGGTAGAATTATTTGAAGTATTCTAATGTGATTTTCATTGAGAAATTTAAGAATTGCGGTTTCTAGAGCAGATTTTGGCATTTTTAAAAAATTAAAAAAAAACTCCCAAGGGTGGGATCATGATGATTTTTGTGGGAATTTTTCCAAGAAAAAAATTCAACTAATGATATTAATTGATTGGTAGAATTATTTGAAGTATTCTAATGTGATTTTCATTGAGAAATTTTAAGAACTGCGGTTTCTAGAGCAGATTTTGACATTTTTAAAAAATTAAAAAAAACCTTCCAAGGGTGGGGTCATGATGATTTTTGGTGGGAATTTTTCCAAGAAAAAAATTCAACTAATGATATTAATTGATTGGTAGAATTATTTGAAGTATTCTAATGTGATTTTCATTGAGAAATTTTAAGAATTGCGGTTTCTAGAGCAGATTTTGGCATTTTTAAAAAATTAAAAAAAACTCCCAAGGGTGGGATCATGATGATTTTTGGTGGGAATTTTTCCAAGAAAATAATTCAACTAATGATATTAATTGATTGGTAGAATTATTTGAAGTATTCTAATGTGATTTTCATTGAGAAATTTTAAGAATTGCGGTTTCTAGAGCAGATTTTAGCATTTTTAAAAAATTAAAAAAAAACTCCCAAGGGTGGGATCATGATGAGTTTTGGTGGGAATTTTTCCAAGAAAAAAATTCAACTAATGATATTAATTGATTGGTAGAATTATTTGAAGTATTCTAATGTGATTTTCATTGAGAAATTTTAAGAATTGCGGTTTCTAGAGCAGATTTTGGCATTTTTAAAAAATTAAGAAAAAACTCCCAAGGGTGGGATCATGATGATTTTTGGTGGGAATTTTTCCAAGAAAAAAATTCAAATAATGATATTAATTGATTGGTAGAATTATTTGAAGTATTCTAATGTGATTTTCATTGAGAAATTTTAAGAATTGCGGTTTCTAGAGCAGATTTTGGCATTTTTAAAAATTAAAAAAAAAAACTCCCAAGGGTGGGATCATGATGATTTTTGTGGGAATTTTTCCAAGAAAATAATTCAACTAATGATATTAATTGATTGATAGAATTATTTGAAGTATTCTAATGTGATTTTCATTGAGAAATTTTAAGAATTGCGGTTTCTAGAGCAGATTTTGCTTTAAGAATTGCGGTTTCTAGAAGAAATTTTTAAAAAATTAAAAAAAAACTCCCAAGGGTGGGATCATGATGATTTTTGTGGGAATTTTTCCAAGAAAATAATTCAGCTAATGATATTAATTGATTGGTAGAATTATTTGAAGTATTCTAATGTGATTTTCATTGAGAAATTTTAAGAATTGCGGCTTCTAGAGCAGATTTTGGCATTTTTAAAAAATTAAAAAAAAACTCCCAACGGTGGGATCATGATGATTTTTGGTGGGAATTTTTCCAAGAAAAAAATTCAACTAATGATACTAATTGATTGGTAGAATTATTTGAAGTATTCTAATGTGATTTTCATTGAGAAATTTTAAGAATTGCGGTTTCTAAAGCAGATTTTGGCATTTTTAAAAAATTAAAAAAAAACTCCCAAGGGTGGGATCATGATGATTTTTGTGGGAATTTTTCCAAGAAAATAATTCAACTAATGATATTAATTGATTGGTAGAATTATTTGAAGTATTCTAATGTGATTTTCATTGAGAAATTTTAAGAATTGCGGCTTCTACAGCAGATTTTGGCATTTTTAAAAAATTAAAAAAAAAACTCCCAAGGGTGGGATCATGATGATTTTTGTGGGAATTTTTCCAAGAAAATAATTCAACTAATGATATTAATTGATTGATAGAATTATTTGAAGTATTCTAATGTGATTTTCATTGAGAAATTTTAAGAATCGCGGCTTCTAGAGCAGATTTTGGCATTTTTAAAAAATTAAAAAAAAGGCTCCCAAGGGTGGGGTCATGATGATTTTTGTGGGAATTTTTCCAAGAAAAAAATTCAACTAATGATATTAATTGATTGGTAGAATTATTTGAAGTATTCTAATGTGATTTCCATTGAGAAATCTTAAGAATTGCGGTTTCTAGAGCAGATTTTGGCATTTTTAAAAAATTAAAAAAAACTCCCAAGGGTGGGATCATGATGATTTTTGGTGGGAATTTTTCCAAGAAAAAAATTCAACTAATGATATTAATTGATTGGTAGAATTATTTGAAGTATTCTAATGTGATTTTCATTGAGAAATTTTAAGAATTGCGGTTTCTAGAGCAGATTTTGGCATTTTTAAAAAATTAAAAAAAAACTCCCAAGGGTGGGATCATGATGATTTTTGGTGGGAATTTTTCCAAGAAAAAAATTCAACTAATGATATTAATTGATTGGTAGAATTATTTGAAGTATTCTAATGTGATTTTCATTGAGAAATTTTAAGAATTGCGGCTTCTAGAGCAGATTTTGGCATTTTTAAAAAATTAAAAAAAAACTCCCAAGGGTGGGATCATGATGATTTTTGGTGGGAATTTTTCCAAGAAAAAAATTCAACTAATGATATTAATTGATTGGTAGAATTATTTGAAGTATTCTAATGTGATTTTCATTGAGAAATTTTAAGAATTGCGGTTTCTAGAGCAGATTTTGGCATTTTTAAAAAATTAAAAAAAACTCCCAAGGGTGGGATCATGATGAGTTTTGGTGGGAATTTTTCCAAGAAAAAAATTCAACTAATGATATTAATTGATTGGTAGAATTATTTGAAGTATTCTAATGTGATTTTCATTGAGAAATTTTAAGAATTGCGGTTTCTAGAGCAGATTTTGGCATTTTTAAAAAATTAAAAAAAAACTCCCAAGGGTGGGATCATGATGATTTTTGTGGGAATTTTTCCAAGAAAATAATGCAACTAATGATATTAATTGATTGATAGAATTATTTGAAGTATTCTAATGTGATTTTCATTGAGAAATTTTAAGAATTGCGGTTTCTAGAGCAGATTTTGGCATTTTTAAAAAATTAAAAAAAAAAACTCCCAAGGGTGGGATCATGATGATTTTTGTGGGAATTTTTCCAAGAAAATAATTCAACTAATGATATTAATTGATTGATAGAATTATTTGAAGTATTCTAATGTGATTTTCATTGAGAAATTTTAAGAATCGCGGCTTCTAGAGCAGATTTTGGCATTTTTAAAAAATTAAAAAAAAGGCTCCCAAGGGTGGGGTCATGATGATTTTTGTGGGAATTTTTCCAAGAAAAAAATTCAACTAATGATATTAATTGATTGGTAGAATTATTTGAAGTATTCTAATGTGATTTCCATTGAGAAATCTTAAGAATTGCGGTTTCTAGAGCAGATTTTGGCATTTTTAAAAAATTAAAAAAAACTCCCAAGGGTGGGATCATGATGATTTTTGGTGGGAATTTTTCCAAGAAAAAAATTCAACTAATGATATTAATTGATTGGTAGAATTATTTGAAGTATTCTAATGTGATTTTCATTGGGAAATTTTAAGAATTGCGGTTTCTAGAGCAGATTTTGGCATTTTTAAAAATTTAAAAAAAACTCCCAAGGGTGGGATCATGATGATTTTTGTGGGAATTTTTCCAAGAAAATAATTCAACTAATGATATTAATTGATTGATAGAATTATTTGAAGTATTCTAATGTGATTTTCATTGAGAAATTTTAAGAATTGCGGTTTCTAGAGCAGATTTTGGCATTTTTAAAAAATTAAAAAAAAACTCCCAAGGGTGGGATCATGATGATTTTTGGTGGGAATTTTTCCAAGAAAAAAATTCAACTAATGATATTAATTGATTGGTAGAATTATTTGAAGTATTCTAATGTGATTTTCATTGAGAAATTTTAAGAATTGCGGTTTCTAGAGCAGATTTTGGCATTTTTAAAAAATTAAAAAAAAACTCCCAAGGGTGGGATCATGATGATTTTTGGTGGGAATTTTTCCAAGAAAAAAATTCAACTAATGATATTAATTGATTGGTAGAATTATTTGAAGTATTCTAATGTGATTTTCATTGAGAAATTTTAAGAATTGCGGTTTCCAGAGCAGATTTTGGCATTTTTAAAAAATTAAAAAAAACTCCCAAGGGTGGGATCATGATGAATCTTGGTGGGAATTTTTCCAAGAAAACAATTCAACTAATGATATTAATTGATTGGTAGAATTATTTGAAGTATTCTAATGTGATTTTCATTGAGAAATTTTAAGAATTGCGGTTTCTAGAGCAGATTTTGGCATTTTTAAAAATTAAAAAAAAAAAACTCCCAAGGGTGGGATCATGATGATTTTTGTGGGAATTTTTCCAAGAAAATAATGCAACTAATGATATTAATTGATTGATAGAATTATTTGAAGTATTCTAATGTGATTTTCATTGAGAAATTTTAAGAATTGCGGTTTCTAGAGCAGATTTTGGCATTTTTAAAAAATTAAAAAAAAAAAACTCTCAAGGGTGGGATCATGATGATTTTTGTGGGAATTTTTCCAAGAAAATAATTCAACTAATGATATTAATTGATTGATAGAATTATTTGAAGTATTCTAATGTGATTTTCATTGAGAAATTTTAAGAATCGCGGCTTCTAGAGCAGATTTTGGCATTTTTAAAAAATTAAAAAAAAGGCTCCCAAGGGTGGGGTCATGATGATTTTTGTGGGAATTTTTCCAAGAAAAAAATTCAACTAATGATATTAATTGATTGGTAGAATTATTTGAAGTATTCTAATGTGATTTCCATTGAGAAATCTTAAGAATTGCGGTTTCTAGAGCAGATTTTGGCATTTTTAAAAAATTAAAAAAAACTCCCAAGGGTGGGATCATGATGATTTTTGGTGGGAATTTTTCCAAGAAAAAAATTCAACTAATGATATTAATTGATTGGTAGAATTATTTGAAGTATTCTAATGTGATTTCCATTGGGAAATTTTAAGAATTGCGGTTTCTAGAGCAGATTTTGGCATTTTTAAAAATTTAAAAAAAAACTCCCAAGGGTGGGATCATGATGATTTTTGTGGGAATTTTTCCAAGAAAATAATGCAACTAATGATATTAATTGATTGATAGAATTATTTGAAGTATTCTAATGTGATTTTCATTGAGAAATTTTAAGAATTGCGGTTTCTAGAGCAGATTTTGGCATTTTTAAAAAATTAAAAAAAAAAACTCCCAAGGGTGGGATCATGATGATTTTTGTTGGAATTTTTCCAAGAAAAAAATTCAACTAATGATATTAATTGATTGATAGAATTATTTGAAGTATTCTAATGTGATTTTCATTGAGAAATTTTAAGAATTGCGGTTTCTAGAGCAGATTTTGGCATTTTTAAAAAATTAAAAAAAAACTCCCAAAGGTGGGATCATGATGATTTTTGTGGGAATTTTTCCAAGAAAATAATTCAACTAATGATATTAATTGATTGACAGAATTATTTGAAGTATTCTAATGTGATTTTCATTGAGAAATTTTAAGAATCGCGGCTTCTAGAGCAGATTTTGGCATTTTTAAAAAATAAAAAAAAAAACTCCCAAGGGTGGGATCATGTTGATTTTTGGTGGGAATTTTTCCAAGAAAAAAAATCAACTAATGATATTAGTTGATTGGTAGAATTATTTGAAGTATTCTAATGTGATTTTCATTGAGAAATTTTGAGAATTGCGGTTTCTAGAGCAGATTTTGGCATTTTTAAAAAATTAAAAAAAACCTCCCAAGGGTGGGGTCATGATGAGTTTTGGTGGGAATTTTTCCAAGAAAATAATTCAACTAATGATATTAATTGATTGGTAGAATTATATGAAGTATTCTAATGTGATTTTCATTGAGAAATTTTAAGAATTGCGGCTTCTAGAGCAGATTTTAGCATTTTTAAAAAATTAAAAAAAACTCCCAAGGGTGGGATCATGATGATTTTTGGTGGGAATTTTTCCAAGAAAAAAATTCAACTAATGATATTAATTGATTGGTAGAATTATTTGAAGTATTCTAATGTGATTTTCATTGAGAAATTTTAAGAATTGCGGTTTCTAGAGCAGATTTTGGCATTTTTAAAAAATAAAAAAAAAAACTCCCAAGGGTGGGATCATGATGAGTTTTGGTGGGAATTTTTCCAAGAAAAAAATTCAACTAATGATATTAATTGATTGGTAGAATTATTTGAAGTATTCTAATGTGATTTTCATTGAGAAATTTTAAGAATTGCGGTTTTTAGAGCAGATTTTGGCATTTTTAAAAAATTAAAAAACTCCCAAGGGTGGGATCATGATGATTTTTGGTGGGAATTTTTCCAAGAAAAAATTCAACTAATGATATTAATTGATTGGTAGAATTATATGAAGTATTATAATGTGATTTTCATTGAGAAATTTTAAGAATTGCGGCTTCTAGAACAGATTTTGGCATTTTTAAAAAATTAAAAAAAAAAACTCCCAAGGGTGGGATCATGATGATTTTTGGTGGGAATTTTTCCAAGAAAAAAATTCAACTAATGATATTAATTGATTGGTAGAATTATTTGAAGTATTCTAATGTGATTTTCATTGAGAAATTTTAAGAATTGCGGTTTCTAGAGCAGATTTTGGCATTTTTAAAAAATTAAAAAAAAAAACTCCCAAGGGTGGGATCATGATGATTTTTGTGGGAATTTTTCCAAGAAAATAATTCAACTAATGATATTAATTGATTGGTAGAATTATTTGAAGTATTCTAATGTGATTTTCATTGAGAAATTTTAAGAATTGCGGTTTTTAGAGCAGATTTTGGCATTTTTAAAAAATTAAAAAAAACTCCCAAGGTGGGATCATGATGATTTTTGGTGGGAATTTTTCCAAGAAAAAAATTCAACTAATGATATTAATTGATTGGTAGAATTATTTGAAGTATTCTAATGTGATTTTCATTGAGAAATTTTAAGAATTGCGGCTTCTAGAGCAGATTTTGGCATTTTTAAAAAATTAAAAAAAAACTCCAAAGGGTGGGATCATGATGATTTTTGGTGGGAATTTTTCCAAGAAAAAAATTCAACTAATGATATTAATTGATTGGTAGAATTATTTGAAGTATTCTAATGTGATTTTCATTGAGAAATTTTAAGAATTGCGGTTTCTAGAGCAGATTTTGGCATTTTTAAAAAATTTAAAAAAAGGCTCCCAAGTGTGGGGTCATGATGAGTTTTGGTGGGAATTTTTCCAAGAAAATAATTCAACTAATGATATTAATTGATTGGTAGAATTATATGAAGTATTCTAATGTGATTTTCATTGAGAAATTTTAAGAATTGCGGCTTCTAGAGCAGATTTTGGCATTTTTAAAAAATTAAAAAAAACTCCCAAGGGTGGGATCATGATGATTTTTGGTGGGAATTTTTCCAAGAAAAAAATTCAACTAATGATATTAATTGATTGGTAGAATTATTTGAAGTATTCTAATGTGATTTTCATTGAGAAATTTTAAGAATTGCGGCTTCTAGAGCAGATTTTGGCATTTTTAAAAAATTAAAAAAAACTCCCAAGGGTGGGATCATGATGATTTTTGGTGGGAATTTTTCCAAGAAAAAAAATCAACTAATGATACTAATTGATTGGTAGAATTATATGAAGTATTCTAATGTGATTTTCATTGAGAAATTTTAAGAATTGCGGTTTCTAGAGCAGATTTTGGCATTTTTAAAAAATTAAAAAAAACCTCCCAAGGGTGGGGTCATGATGAGTTTTGGTGGGAATTTTTCCAAGAAAATAATTCAACTAATGATATTAATTGATTGGTAGAATTATATGAATTATTCTAATGTGATTTTCATTGAGAAATTTTAAGAATTGCGGTTTCTAGAGCAGATTTTGGCATTTTTAAAAAATTAAAAAAAACCTCCCAAGGGTGGGGTGATGATGAGTTTTGGTGGGAATTTTTCCAAGAAAAAAACTCAACTAATGATATTAATTGATTGGTAGAATTATTTGAAGTATTCTAATGTGATTTTCATTGAGAAATTTTAAGAATTGCGGTTTCTAGAGCAGATTTTGGCATTTTTAAAAAATTAAAAAAAACTCCCAAGGGTGGGATCATGATGATTTTTGGTGGGAATTTTTCCAAGAAAAAAATTCAACTAATGATATTAATTGATTGGTAGAATTATTTGAAGTATTCTAATGTGATTTTCATTGAGAAATTTTAAGAATTGCGGTTTCTAGAGCAGATTTTGGCATTTTTAAAAAATTAAAAAAAAAAACTCCCAAGGGTGGGATCATGATGATTTTTGGTGGGAATTTTTCCAAGAAAAAAATTCAACTAATGATATTAATTGATTGGTAGAATTATTTGAAGTATTATAATGTGATTTTCATTGAGAAATTTTAAGAATTGCGGTTTCTAGAGCAGATTTTGGCATTTTTAAAAATTAAAAAAAAAACTCCCAAGGGTGGGATCATGATGATTTTTGTGGGAATTTTTCCAAGAAAATAATGCAACTAATGATATTAATTGATTGATAGAATTATTTGAAGTATTCTAATGTGATTTTCATTGAGAAATTTTAAGAATTGCGGTTTCTAGAGCAGATTTTGGCATTTTTAAAAAATTAAAAAAAAAACTCCCAAGGGTGGGATCATGATGATTTTTGTGGGAATTTTTCCAAGAAAAAAATTCAACTAATGATATTAATTGATTGATAGAATTATTTGAAGTATTCTAATGTGATTTTCATTGAAAAATTTTAAGAATTCCGGTTTCTAGAGCAGATTTTGGCATTTTTAAAAAATAAAAAAAAAAACTCCCAAGGGTGGGATCATGTTGATTTTTGGTGGGAATTTTTCCAAGAAAAAAAATCAACTAATGATATTAATTGATTGGTAGAATTATTTGAAGTATTCTAATGTGATTTTCATTGAGAAATTTTGAGAATTGCGGTTTCTAGAGCAGATTTTGGCATTTTTAAAAAATTAAAAAAAACCTCCCAAGGGTGGGGTCATGATGAGTTTTGGTGGGAATTTTTCCAAGAAAATAATTCAACTAATGATATTAATTGATTGGTAGAATTATATGAAGTATTCTAATGTGATTTTCATTGAGAAATTTTAAGAATTGCGGCTTCTAGAGCAGATTTTGGCATTTTTAAAAAATTAAAAAAAACTCCCAAGGGTGGGATCATGATGATTTTTGGTGGGAATTTTTCCAAGAAAAAAATTCAACTAATGATATTAATTGATTGGTAGAATTATTTGAAGTATTCTAATGTGATTTTCATTGAGAAATTTTAAGAATTGCGGTTTCTAGAGCAGATTTTGGCATTTTTAAAAAATAAAAAAAAAACTCCCAAGGGTGGGATCATGATGAGTTTTGGTGGGAATTTTTCCAAGAAAAAAATTCAACTAATGATATTAATTGATTGGTAGAATTATTTGAAGTATTCTAATGTGATTTTCATTGAGAAATTTTAAGAATTGCGGTTTTTAGAGCAGATTTTGGCATTTTTAAAAAATTAAAAAACTCCCAAGGGTGGGATCATGATGATTTTTGGTGGGAATTTTTCCAAGAAAAAAATTCAACTAATGATATTAATTGATTGGTAGAATTATTTGAAGTATTCTAATATGATTTCCATTGAGAAATTTTAAGAATCGCGGCTTCTAGAGCAGATTTTGGCATTTTTTAAAAATTAAAAAAAACTCCCAAGGGTGGGATCATGATGATTTTTGGTGGGAATTTTTCCAAGAAAAAAATTCAACTAATGATATTAATTGATTGGTAGAATTATTTGAAGTATTCTAATGTGATTTTCATTGAGAAATTTTAAGAATTGCGGTTTCTAGAGCAGATTTTGGCATTTTTAAAAAATTAAAAAAAAAACTCCCAAGGGTGGGATCATGATGATTTTTGTGGGAATTTTTCCAAGAAAAAAATTCAACTAATGATATTAATTGATTGGTAGAATTATTTGAAGTATTCTAATGTGATTTTCATTGAGAAATTTTAAGAATTGCGGTTTCTAGAGCAGATTTTGGCATTTTTAAAAAATTAAAAAAAAACTCCCAAGGGTGGGATCATGATGATTTTTGTGGGAATTTTTCCAAGAAAAAAATTCAACTAATGATATTAATTGATTGGTAGAATTATTTGAAGTATTCTAATGTGATTTCCATTGAGAAATTTTAAGAATTGCGGTTTCTAGAGCAGATTTTGGCATTTTTAAAAAATTAAAAAAAACTCCCAAGGGTGGGATCATGATGATTTTTGGTGGGAATTTTTCCAAGAAAAAAATTCAACTAATGATATTAATTGATTGGTAGAATTATTTGAAGTATTCTAATGTGATTTTCATTGAGAAATTTTAAGAATTGCGGTTTCTAGAGCAGATTTTGGCATTTTTAAAAAATTAAAAAAAACTCCCAAGGGTGGGATCATGATGATTTTTGGTGGGAATTTTTCCAAGAAAAAAATTCAACTAATGATATTAATTGATTGGTAGAATTATTTGAAGTATTATAATGTGATTTTCATTGAGAAATTTTAAGAATTGCGGCTTCTAGAGCAGATTTTGGCATTTTTAAAAAATTAAAAAAAACTCCCAAGGGTGGGATCATGATGATTTTTGGTGGGAATTTTTCCAAGAAAAAAATTCAACTAATGATATTAATTGATTGGTAGAATTATTTGAAGTATTCTAATGTGATTTTCATTGAGAAATTTTAAGAATTGCGGTTTCTAGAGCAGATTTTGGCATTTTTAAAAAATTAAAAAAAACTCCCAAGGGTGGGATCATGATGAGTTTTGGTGGGAATTTTTCCAAGAAAAAAATTCAACTAATGATATTAATTGATTGGTAGAATTATTTGAAGTATTCTAATGTGATTTTCATTGAGAAATTTTAAGAATTGCGGCTTCTAGAGCAGATTTTGGCATTTTTAAAAAATTAAAAAAAAAACTCCCAAGGGTGGGATCATGATGATTTTTGGTGGGAATTTTTCCAAGAAAAAAATTCAACTAATGATATTAATTGATTGGTAGAATTATTTGAAGTATTCTAATGTGATTTTCATTGAGAAATTTTAAGAATTGCGGTTTTTAGAGCAGATTTTGGCATTTTTAAAAAATTAAAAAACTCCCAAGGGTGGGATCATGATGATTTTTGGTGGGAATTTTTCCAAGAAAAAAATTCAACTAATGATATTAATTGATTGGTAGAATTATTTGAAGTATTCTAATATGATTTCCATTGAGAAATTTTAAGAATCGCGGCTTCTAGAGCAGATTTTGGCATTTTTTAAAAATTAAAAAAAACTCCCAAGGGTGGGATCATGATGATTTTTGGTGGGAATTTTTCCAAGAAAAAAATTCAACTAATGATATTAATTGATTGGTAGAATTATTTGAAGTATTCTAATGTGATTTTCATTGAGAAATTTTAAGAATTGCGGTTTCTAGAGCAGATTTTGGCATTTTTAAAAAATTAAAAAAAACTCCCAAGGGTGGGATCATGATGATTTTTGTGGGAATTTTTCCAAGAAAAAAATTCAACTAATGATATTAATTGATTGATAGAATTATTTGAAGTATTCTAATGTGATTTTCATTGAAAAATTTTAAGAATTCCGGTTTCTAGAGCAGATTTTGGCATTTTTAAAAAATAAAAAAAAAAACTCCCAAGGGTGGGATCATGTTGATTTTTGGTGGGAATTTTTCCAAGAAAAAAAATCAACTAATGATATTAATTGATTGGTAGAATTATTTGAAGTATTCTAATGTGATTTTCATTGAGAAATTTTGAGAATTGCGGTTTCTAGAGCAGATTTTGGCATTTTTAAAAAATTAAAAAAAACCTCCCAAGGGTGGGGTCATGATGAGTTTTGGTGGGAATTTTTCCAAGAAAATAATTCAACTAATGATATTAATTGATTGGTAGAATTATATGAAGTATTCTAATGTGATTTTCATTGAGAAATTTTAAGAATTGCGGCTTCTAGAGCAGATTTTGGCATTTTTAAAAAATTAAAAAAAACTCCCAAGGGTGGGATCATGATGATTTTTGGTGGGAATTTTTCCAAGAAAAAAATTCAACTAATGATATTAATTGATTGGTAGAATTATTTGAAGTATTCTAATGTGATTTTCATTGAGAAATTTTAAGAATTGCGGTTTCTAGAGCAGATTTTGGCATTTTTAAAAAATTAAAAAACCTCCCAAGGGTGGGATCATGATGATTTTTGGTGGAAATTTTTCCAAGAAAAAAATTCAACTAATGATATTAATTGATTGGTAGAATTATTTGAAGTATTCTAATATGATTTCCATTGAGAAATTTTAAGAATCGCGGCTTCTAGAGCAGATTTTGGCATTTTTTAAAAATTAAAAAAAACTCCCAAGGGTGGGATCATGATGATTTTTGGTGGGAATTTTTCCAAGAAAAAAATTCAACTAATGATATTAATTGATTGGTAGAATTATTTGAAGTATTCTAATGTGATTTTCATTGAGAAATTTTAAGAATTGCGGTTTCTAGAGCAGATTTTGGCATTTTTAAAAAATTAAAAAAAACTCCCAAGGGTGGGATCATGATGATTTTTGTGGGAATTTTTCCAAGAAAAAAATTCAACTAATGATATTAATTGATTGGTAGAATTATTTGAAGTATTCTAATGTGATTTTCATTGAGAAATTTTAAGAATTGCGGTTTCTAGAGCAGATTTTGGCATTTTTAAAAAATTAAAAAAAAACTCCCAAGGGTGGGATCATGATGATTTTTGTGGGAATTTTTCCAAGAAAAAAATTCAACTAATGATATTAATTGATTGGTAGAATTATTTGAAGTATTCTAATGTGATTTCCATTGAGAAATTTTAAGAATTGCGGTTTCTAGAGCAGATTTTGGCATTTTTAAAAAATTAAAAAAAACTCCCAAGGGTGGGATCATGATGATTTTTGGTGGGAATCTTTCCAAGAAAAAAATTCAACTAATGATATTAATTGATTGGTAGAATTATTTGAAGTATTCTAATGTGATTTTCATTGAGAAATTTTAAGAATTGCGGTTTCTAGAGCAGATTTTGGCATTTTTAAAAAATTAAAAAAAACTCCCAAGGGTGGGATCATGATGATTTTTGGTGGGAATTTTTCCAAGAAAAAAATTCAACTAATGATATTAATTGATTGGTAGAATTATTTGAAGTATTATAATGTGATTTTCATTGAGAAATTTTAAGAATTGCGGCTTCTAGAGCAGATTTTGGCATTTTTAAAAAATTAAAAAAAACTCCCAAGGGTGGGATCATGATGATTTTTGGTGGGAATTTTTCCAAGAAAAAAATTCAACTAATGATATTAATTGATTGGTAGAATTATTTGAAGTATTCTAATGTGATTTTCATTGAGAAATTTTAAGAATTGCGGTTTCTAGAGCAGATTTTGGCATTTTTAAAAAATTAAAAAAAACTCCCAAGGGTGGGATCATGATGAGTTTTGGTGGGAATTTTTCCAAGAAAAAAATTCAACTAATGATATTAATTGATTGGTAGAATTATTTGAAGTATTCTAATGTGATTTTCATTGAGAAATTTTAAGAATTGCGGCTTCTAGAGCAGATTTTGGCATTTTTAAAAAATTAAAAAAAAAAACTCCCAAGGGTGGGATCATGATGATTTTTGGTGGGAATTTTTCCAAGAAAAAAATTCAACTAATGATATTAATTGATTGGTAGAATTATTTGAAGTATTCTAATGTGATTTTCATTGAGAAATTTTAAGAATTGCGGTTTTTAGAGCAGATTTTGGCATTTTTAAAAAATTAAAAAACTCCCAAGGGTGGGATCATGATGATTTTTGGTGGGAATTTTTCCAAGAAAAAAATTCAACTAATGATATTAATTGATTGGTAGAATTATTTGAAGTATTCTAATATGATTTCCATTGAGAAATTTTAAGAATCGCGGCTTCTAGAGCAGATTTTGGCATTTTTTAAAAATTAAAAAAAACTCCCAAGGGTGGGATCATGATGATTTTTGGTGGGAATTTTTCCAAGAAAAAAATTCAACTAATGATATTAATTGATTGGTAGAATTATTTGAAGTATTCTAATGTGATTTTCATTGAGAAATTTTAAGAATTGCGGTTTCTAGAGCAGATTTTGGCATTTTTAAAAAATTAAAAAAAACTCCCAAGGGTGGGATCATGATGATTTTTGTGGGAATTTTTCCAAGAAAAAAATTCAACTAATGATATTAATTGATTGGTAGAATTATTTGAAGTATTCTAATGTGATTTTCATTGAGAAATTTTAAGAATTGCGGTTTCTAGAGCAGATTTTGGCATTTTTAAAAAATTAAAAAAAAACTCCCAAGGGTGGGATCATGATGATTTTTGTGAGAATTTTTCCAAGAAAAAAATTCAACTAATGATATTAATTGATTGGTAGAATTATTTGAAGTATTCTAATGTGATTTCCATTGAGAAATTTTAAGAATTGCGGTTTCTAGAGCAGATTTTGGCATTTTTAAAAAATTAAAAAAAACTCCCAAGGGTGGGATCATGATGATTTTTGGTGGGAATTTTTCCAAGAAAAAAATTCAACTAATGATATTAATTGATTGGTAGAATTATTTGAAGTATTCTAATGTGATTTTCATTGAGAAATTTTAAGAATTGCGGTTTCTAGAGCAGATTTTGGCATTTTTAAAAAATTAAAAAAAACTCCCAAGGGTGGGATCATGATGATTTTTGGTGGGAATTTTTCCAAGAAAAAAATTCAACTAATGATATTAATTGATTGATAGAATTATTTGAAGTATTCTAATGTGATTTTCATTGAAAAATTTTAAGAATTCCGGTTTCTAGAGCAGATTTTGGCATTTTTAAAAAATAAAAAAAAAAACTCCCAAGGGTGGGATCATGTTGATTTTTGGTGGGAATTTTTCCAAGAAAAAAAATCAACTAATGATATTAATTGATTGGTAGAATTATTTGAAGTATTCTAATGTGATTTTCATTGAGAAATTTTGAGAATTGCGGTTTCTAGAGCAGATTTTGGCATTTTTAAAAAATTAAAAAAAACCTCCCAAGGGTGGGGTCATGATGAGTTTTGGTGGGAATTTTTCCAAGAAAATAATTCAACTAATGATATTAATTGATTGGTAGAATTATATGAAGTATTCTAATGTGATTTTCATTGAGAAATTTTAAGAATTGCGGCTTCTAGAGCAGATTTTGGCATTTTTAAAAAATTAAAAAAAACTCCCAAGGGTGGGATCATGATGATTTTTGGTGGGAATTTTTCCAAGAAAAAAATTCAACTAATGATATTAATTGATTGGTAGAATTATTTGAAGTATTCTAATGTGATTTTCATTGAGAAATTTTAAGAATTGCGGTTTCTAGAGCAGATTTTGGCATTTTTAAAAAATTAAAAAACTCCCAAGGGTGGGATCATGATGATTTTTGGTGGAAATTTTTCCAAGAAAAAAATTCAACTAATGATATTAATTGATTGGTAGAATTATTTGAAGTATTCTAATATGATTTCCATTGAGAAATTTTAAGAATCGCGGCTTCTAGAGCAGATTTTGGCATTTTTTAAAAATTAAAAAAAACTCCCAAGGGTGGGATCATGATGATTTTTGGTGGGAATTTTTCCAAGAAAAAAATTCAACTAATGATATTAATTGATTGGTAGAATTATTTGAAGTATTCTAATGTGATTTTCATTGAGAAATTTTAAGAATTGCGGTTTCTAGAGCAGATTTTGGCATTTTTAAAAAATTAAAAAAAACTCCCAAGGGTGGGATCATGATGATTTTTGTGGGAATTTTTCCAAGAAAAAAATTCAACTAATGATATTAATTGATTGGTAGAATTATTTGAAGTATTCTAATGTGATTTTCATTGAGAAATTTTAAGAATTGCGGTTTCTAGAGCAGATTTTGGCATTTTTAAAAAATTAAAAAAAAACTCCCAAGGGTGGGATCATGATGATTTTTGTGGGAATTTTTCCAAGAAAAAAATTCAACTAATGATATTAATTGATTGGTAGAATTATTTGAAGTATTCTAATGTGATTTCCATTGAGAAATTTTAAGAATTGCGGTTTCTAGAGCAGATTTTGGCATTTTTAAAAAATTAAAAAAAACTCCCAAGGGTGGGATCATGATGATTTTTGGTGGGAATTTTTCCAAGAAAAAAATTCAACTAATGATATTAATTGATTGGTAGAATTATTTGAAGTATTCTAATGTGATTTTCATTGAGAAATTTTAAGAATTGCGGTTTCTAGAGCAGATTTTGGCATTTTTAAAAAATTAAAAAAAACTCCCAAGGGTGGGATCATGATGATTTTTGGTGGGAATTTTTCCAAGAAAAAAATTCAACTAATGATATTAATTGATTGGTAGAATTATTTGAAGTATTATAATGTGATTTTCATTGAGAAATTTTAAGAATTGCGGCTTCTAGAGCAGATTTTGGCATTTTTAAAAAATTAAAAAAAACTCCCAAGGGTGGGATCATGATGATTTTTGGTGGGAATTTTTCCAAGAAAAAAATTCAACTAATGATATTAATTGATTGGTAGAATTATTTGAAGTATTCTAATGTGATTTTCATTGAGAAATTTTAAGAATTGCGGTTTCTAGAGCAGATTTTGGCATTTTTAAAAAATTAAAAAAAACTCCCAAGGGTGGGATCATGATGAGTTTTGGTGGGAATTTTTCCAAGAAAAAAATTCAACTAATGATATTAATTGATTGGTAGAATTATTTGAAGTATTCTAATGTGATTTTCATTGAGAAATTTTAAGAATTGCGGCTTCTAGAGCAGATTTTGGCATTTTTAAAAAATTAAAAAAAAAAACTCCCAAGGGTGGGATCATGATGATTTTTGGTGGGAATTTTTCCAAGAAAAAAATTCAACTAATGATATTAATTGATTGGTAGAATTATTTGAAGTATTCTAATGTGATTTTCATTGAGAAATTTTAAGAATTGCGGTTTTTAGAGCAGATTTTGGCATTTTTAAAAAATTAAAAAACTCCCAAGGGTGGGATCATGATGATTTTTGGTGGGAATTTTTCCAAGAAAAAAATTCAACTAATGATATTAATTGATTGGTAGAATTATTTGAAGTATTCTAATATGATTTCCATTGAGAAATTTTAAGAATCGCGGCTTCTAGAGCAGATTTTGGCATTTTTTAAAAATTAAAAAAAACTCCCAAGGGTGGGATCATGATGATTTTTGGTGGGAATTTTTCCAAGAAAAAAATTCAACTAATGATATTAATTGATTGGTAGAATTATTTGAAGTATTCTAATGTGATTTTCATTGAGAAATTTTAAGAATTGCGGTTTCTAGAGCAGATTTTGGCATTTTTAAAAAATTAAAAAAAACTCCCAAGGGTGGGATCATGATGATTTTTGTGGGAATTTTTCCAAGAAAAAAATTCAACTAATGATATTAATTGATTGGTAGAATTATTTGAAGTATTCTAATGTGATTTTCATTGAGAAATTTTAAGAATTGCGGTTTCTAGAGCAGATTTTGGCATTTTTAAAAAATTAAAAAAAAACTCCCAAGGGTGGGATCATGATGATTTTTGTGAGAATTTTTCCAAGAAAAAAATTCAACTAATGATATTAATTGATTGGTAGAATTATTTGAAGTATTCTAATGTGATTTCCATTGAGAAATTTTAAGAATTGCGGTTTCTAGAGCAGATTTTGGCATTTTTAAAAAATTAAAAAAAACTCCCAAGGGTGGGATCATGATGATTTTTGGTGGGAATTTTTCCAAGAAAAAAATTCAACTAATGATATTAATTGATTGGTAGAATTATTTGAAGTATTCTAATGTGATTTTCATTGAGAAATTTTAAGAATTGCGGTTTCTAGAGCAGATTTTGGCATTTTTAAAAAATTAAAAAAAACTCCCAAGGGTGGGATCATGATGATTTTTGGTGGGAATTTTTCCAAGAAAAAAATTCAACTAATGATATTAATTGATTGGTAGAATTATTTGAAGTATTATAATGTGATTTTCATTGAGAAATTTTAAGAATTGCGGCTTCTAGAGCAGATTTTGGCATTTTTAAAAAATTAAAAAAAACTCCCAAGGGTGGGATCATGATGATTTTTGGTGGGAATTTTTCCAAGAAAAAAATTCAACTAATGATATTAATTGATTGGTAGAATTATTTGAAGTATTCTAATGTGATTTTCATTGAGAAATTTTAAGAATTGCGGTTTCTAGAGCAGATTTTGGCATTTTTAAAAAATTAAAAAAAACTCCCAAGGGTGGGATCATGATGAGTTTTGGTGGGAATTTTTCCAAGAAAAAAATTCAACTAATGATATTAATTGATTGGTAGAATTATTTGAAGTATTCTAATGTGATTTTCATTGAGAAATTTTAAGAATTGCGGCTTCTAGAGCAGATTTTGGCATTTTTAAAAAATTAAAAAAAAAACTCCCAAGGGTGGGATCATGATGATTTTTGGTGGGAATTTTTCCAAGAAAAAAATTCAACTAATGATATTAATTGATTGGTAGAATTATTTGAAGTATTCTAATGTGATTTTCATTGAGAAATTTTAAGAATTGCGGTTTCTAGAGCAGATTTTGGCATTTTTAAAAATTAAAAAAAAAACTCCCAA
This sequence comes from Phlebotomus papatasi, assembly GCF_024763615.1. NCBI lineage: Eukaryota > Metazoa > Arthropoda > Insecta > Diptera > Psychodidae > Phlebotomus > Phlebotomus papatasi. The sequence goes on from NW_026604828.1 coordinate 84,575, forward strand.
GGGTGGGATCTTGCTGATTTTTGTGGGAATTTTTCCAAGAAAAAATTCAACTAATGATATTAATTGATTGGTAGAATTATTTGAAGTATTCTAATGTGATTTTCATTGAGAAATTTTAAGAATTGCGGCTTCTAGAACAGATTTTGGCATTTTTAAAAAATTAAAAAAAAAAACTCCCAAGGGTGGGATCATGATGGTTTTTGGTGGGAATTTTTCCAAGAAAAAAATTCAACTAATGATATTAATTGATTGGTAGAATTATTTGAAGTATTCTAATGTGATTTTCATTGAGAAATTTTAAGAATTGCGGTTTCTAGAGCAGATTTTGGCATTTTTAAAAAATTAAAAAAAAAAAACTCCCAAGGGTGGGATCATGATGATTTTTGTGGGAATTTTTCCAAGAAAATAATTCAACTAATGATATTAATTGATTGGTAGAATTATTTGAAGTATTCTAATGTGATTTTCATTGAGAAATTTTAAGAATTGCGGTTTCTAGAGCAGATTTTGGCATTTTTAAAAAATTAAAAAAAACTCCCAAGGGTGGGATCATGATGAGTTTTGGTGGGAATTTTTCCAAGAAAAAAATTCAACTAATGATATTAATTGATTGGTAGAATTATTTGAAGTATTCTAATGTGATTTTCATTGAGAAATTTTAAGAATTGCGGTTTTTAGAGCAGATTTTGGCATTTTTAAAAAATTAAAAAAAAACTCCCAAGGGTGGGATCATGATGATTTTTGGTGGGAATTTTTCCAAGAAAAAAATTCAACTAATGATATTAATTGATTGGTAGAATTATTTGAAGTATTCTAATGTGATTTTCATTGAGAAATTTTAAGAATTGCGGCTTCTAGAGCAGATTTTGGCATTTTTAAAAAATTAAAAAAAACTCCCAAGGGTGGGATCATGATGAGTTTTGGTGGGAATTTTTCCAAGAAAAAAATTCAACTAATGATATTAATTGATTGGTAGAATTATTTGAAGTATTCTAATGTGATTTTCATTGAGAAATTTTAAGAATTGCGGTTTCTAGAGCAGATTTTGGCATTTTTTAAAAATTAAAAAAAACTCCCAAGGGTGGGATTGATGATTTTTGGTGGGAATTTTTCCAAGAAAAAAATTCAACTAATGATATTAATTGATTGGTAGAATTATTTGAAGTATTCTAATGTGATTTTCATTGAGAAATTTTAAGAATTGCGGTTTCTAGAGCAGATTTTGGCATTTTTAAAAAATTAAAAAAACCTCCCAAGGGTGGGATCATGATGATTTTTGTGGGAATTTTTCCAAGAAAAAAAATTCAACTAATGATATTAATTGATTGGTAGAATTATTTGAAGTATTCTAATGTGATTTTCATTGAGAAATTTTAAGAATTGCGGTTTCTAGAGCAGATTTTGGCATTTTTAAAAAATTAAAGAAAAACTCCCAAGGGTGGGATCATGATGATTTTTGTGGGAATTTTTCCAAGAAAAAAATTCAACTAATGATATTAATTGATTGGTAGAATTATTTGAAGTATTCTAATGTGATTTCCATTGAGAAATTTTAAGAATTGCGGTTTCTAGAGCAGATTTTGGCATTTTTAAAAAATTAAAAAAAACTCCCAAGGGTGGGATCATGATGATTTTTGGTGGGAATTTTTCCAAGAAAAAAATTCAACTAATGATATTAATTGATTGGTAGAATTATTTGAAGTATTCTAATGTGATTTTCATTGAGAAATTTTAAGAATTGCGGTTTCTAGAGCAGATTTTGGCATTTTTAAAAAATTAAAAAAAAAAACTCCCAAGGGTGGGATCATGATGATTTTTGGTGGGAATTTTTCCAAGAAAAAAATTCAACTAATGATATTAATTGATTGGTAGAATTATTTGAAGTATTCTAATGTGATTTTCATTGAGAAATTTTAAGAATTGCGGTTTCTAGAGCAGATTTTGGCATTTTTAAAAAATTAAAAAAAACTCCCAAGGGTGGGATCATGATGAGTTTTGGTGGGAATTTTTCCAAGAAAAAAATTCAACTAATGATATTAATTGATTGGTAGAATTATTTGAAGTATTCTAATGTGATTTTCATTGAGAAATTTTAAGAATTGCGGCTTCTAGAGCAGATTTTGGCATTTTTAAAAAATTAAAAAAAAAACTCCCAAGGGTGGGATCATGATGATTTTTGGTGGGAATTTTTCCAAGAAAAAAATTCAACTAATGATATTAATTGATTGGTAGAATTATTTGAAGTATTCTAATGTGATTTTCATTGAGAAATTTTAAGAATTGCGGTAGAATTCTAGAGCAGATTTTGGCATTTTTAAAAATTAAAAAAAAAACTCCCAAGGGTGGGATCTTGCTGATTTTTGTGGGAATTTTTCCAAGAAAAAAATTCAACTAATGATATTAATTGATTGGTAGAATTATTTGAAGTATTCTAATGTGATTTTCATTGAGAAATTTTAAGAATTGCGGCTTCTAGAACAGATTTTGGCATTTTTAAAAAATTAAAAAAAAAACTCCCGAGGGTGGGATCATGATGATTTTTGGTGGGAATTTTTCCAAGAAAAAAATTCAACTAATGATATTAGTTGATTGGTAGAATTATTTGAAGTATTCTAATGTGATTTTCATTGAGAAATTTTAAGAATTGCGGCTTCTAGAGCAGATTTTGGCATTTTTAAAAAATTAAAAAAAAAACTCCCAAGGGTGGGATCATGATGATTTTTGGTGGGAATTTTTCCAAGAAAAAAATTCAACTAATGATATTAATTGATTGGTAGAATTATTTGAAGTATTCTAATGTGATTTTCATTGAGAAATTTTAAGAATTGCGGTTTCTAGAGCAGATTTTGGCATTTTTAAAAATTAAAAAAAAAACTCCCAAGGGTGGGATCTTGCTGATTTTTGTGGGAATTTTTCCAAGAAAAAATTCAACTAATGATATTAATTGATTGGTAGAATTATTTGAAGTATTCTAATGTGATTTTCATTGAGAAATTTTAAGAATTGCGGTTTCTAGAGCAGATTTTGGCATTTTTAAAAAATTAAAAAAAAACTCCCAAGGGTGGGATCATGATGATTTTTGGTGGGAATTTTTCCAAGAAAAAAATTCAACTAATGATATTAGTTGATTGGTAGAATTATTTGAAGTATTCTAATGTGATTTTCATTGAGAAATTTTAAGAATTGCGGCTTCTAGAGCAGATTTTGGCATTTTTAAAAAATTAAAAAAAAAACTCCCAAGGGTGGGATCATGATGATTTTTGGTGGGAATTTTTCCAAGAAAAAAATTCAACTAATGATATTAATTGATTGGTAGAATTATTTGAAGTATTCTAATGTGATTTTCATTGAGAAATTTTAAGAATTGCGGTTTCTAGAGCAGATTTTGGCATTTTTAAAAATTAAAAAAAAAACTCCCAAGGGTGGGATCTTGCTGATTTTTGTGGGAATTTTTCCAAGAAAAAATTCAACTAATGATATTAATTGATTGGTAGAATTATTTGAAGTATTCTAATGTGATTTTCATTGAGAAACTTTAAGAATTGCGGCTTCTAGAACAGATTTTGGCATTTTTAAAAAATTAAAAAAAAAAACTCCCAAGGGTGGGATCATGATGGTTTTTGGTGGGAATTTTTCCAAGAAAAAAATTCAACTAATGATATTAATTGATTGGTAGAATTATTTGAAGTATTCTAATGTGATTTTCATTGAGAAATTTTAAGAATTGCGGTTTCTAGAGCAGATTTTGGCATTTTTAAAAAATTAAAAAAAAAAAACTCCCAAGGGTGGGATCATGATGATTTTTGTGGGAATTTTTCCAAGAAAATAATTCAACTAATGATATTAATTGATTGGTAGAATTATATGAAGTATTCTAATGTGATTTTCATTGAGAAATTTTAAGAATTGCGGCTTCTAGAGCAGATTTTGGCATTTTTAAAAAATTAAAAAAAACTCCCAAGGGTGGGATCATGATGAGTTTTGGTGGGAATTTTTCCAAGAAAAAAATTCAACTAATGATATTAATTGATTGGTAGAATTATTTGAAGTATTCTAATGTGATTTTCATTGAGAAATTTTAAGAATTGCGGTTTTTAGAGCAGATTTTGGCATTTTTAAAAAATTAAAAAACTCCCAAGGGTGGGATCATGATGATTTTTGGTGGGAATTTTTCCAAGAAAAAAATTCAACTAATGATATTAATTGATTGGTAGAATTATATGAAGTATTCTAATGTGATTTTCATTGAGAAATTTTAAGAATTGCGGCTTCTAGAGCAGATTTTGGCATTTTTAAAAAATTAAAAAAAACTCCCAAGGGTGGGATCATGATGAGTTTTGGTGGGAATTTTTCCAAGAAAAAAATTCAACTAATGATATTAATTGATTGGTAGAATTATTTGAAGTATTCTAATATGATTTCCATTGAGAAATTTTAAGAATTGCGGTTTTTAGATCAGATTTTGGCATTTTTTAAAAATTAAAAAAAACTCCCAAGGGTGGGATCATGATGATTTTTGGTGGGAATTTTTCCAAGAAAAAAATTCAACTAATGATATTAATTGATTGGTAGAATTATTTGAAGTATTCTAATGTGATTTTCATTGAGAAATTTTAAGAATTGCGGTTTCTAGAGCAGATTTTGGCATTTTTAAAAAATTAAAAAAACCTCCCAAGGGTGGGATCATGATGATTTTTGTGGGAATTTTTCCAAGAAAAAAAATTCAACTAATGATATTAATTGATTGGTAGAATTATTTGAAGTATTCTAATGTGATTTTCATTGAGAAATTTTAAGAATTGCGGTTTCTAGAGTAGATTTTGGCATTTTTAAAAAATTAAAGAAAAACTCCCAAGAGTGGGATCATGATGATTTTTGTGGGAATTTTTCCAAGAAAAAAATTCAACTAATGATATTAATTGATTGGTAGAATTATTTGAAGTATTCTAATGTGATTTCCATTGAGAAATTTTAAGAATTGCGGTTTCTAGAGCAGATTTTGGCATTTTTAAAAAATTAAAAAAAACTCCCAAGGGTGGGATCATGATGATTTTTGGTGGGAATTTTTCCAAGAAAAAAATTCAACTAATGATATTAATTGATTGGTAGAATTATTTGAAGTATTCTAATGTGATTTTCATTGAGAAATTTTAAGAATTGCGGTTTCTAGAGCAGATTTTGGCATTTTTAAAAAATTAAAAAACTCCCAAGGGTGGGATCATGATGATTTTTGGTGGGAATTTTTCCAAGAAAAAAATTCAACTAATGATATTAATTGATTGGTAGAATTATTTGAAGTATTCTAATGTGATTTTCATTGAGAAATTTTAAGAATTGCGGTTTCTAGAGCAGATTTTGGCATTTTTAAAAAATTAAAAAAAACTCCCAAGGGTGGGATCATGATGAGTTTTGGTGGGAATTTTTCCAAGAAAAAAATTCAACTAATGATATTAATTGATTGGTAGAATTATTTGAAGTATTCTAATGTGATTTTCATTGAGAAATTTTAAGAATTGCGGCTTCTAGAGCAGATTTTGGCATTTTTAAAAAATTAAAAAAAAAACTCCCAAGGGTGGGATCATGATGATTTTTGGTGGGAATTTTTCCAAGAAAAAAATTCAACTAATGATATTAATTGATTGGTAGAATTATTTGAAGTATTCTAATGTGATTTTCATTGAGAAATTTTAAGAATTGCGGCTTCTAGAGCAGATTTTGGCATTTTTAAAAATTAAAAAAAAAACTCCCAAGGGTGGGATCTTGCTGATTTTTGTGGGAATTTTTCCAAGAAAAAAATTCAACTAATGATATTAATTGATTGGTAGAATTATTTGAAGTATTCTAATGTGATTTTCATTGAGAAATTTTAAGAATTGCGGCTTCTAGAACAGATTTTGGCATTTTTAAAAAATTAAAAAAAAAACTCCCGAGGGTGGGATCATGATGATTTTTGGTGGGAATTTTTCCAAGAAAAAAATTCAACTAATGATATTAATTGATTGGTAGAATTATTTGAAGTATTCTAATGTGATTTTCATTGAGAAATTTTAAGAATTGCGGTTTCTAGAGCAGATTTTGGCATTTTTAAAAAATTAAAAAAAAACTCCCAAGGGTGGGATCATGATGATTTTTGGTGGGAATTTTTCCAAGAAAAAAATTCAACTAATGATATTAATTGATTGGTAGAATTATTTGAAGTATTCTAATGTGATTTTCATTGAGAAATTTTAAGAATTGCGGTTTCTAGAGCAGATTTTGGCATTTTTAAAAAATTAAAAAAAAACTCCCAAGGGTGGGATCATGATGATTTTTGGTGGGAATTTTTCCAAGAAAAAAATTCAACTAATGATATTAATTGATTGGTAGAATTATTTGAAGTATTCTAATGTGATTTTCATTGAGAAATTTTAAGAATTGCGGCTTCTAGAGCAGATTTTGGCATTTTTAAAAAATTAAAAAAAAACTCCCAAGGGTGGGATCATGATGATTTTTGGTGGGAATTTTTCCAAGAAAATAATTCAACTAATGATATTAGTTGATTGGTAGAATTATATGAAGTATTCTAATGTGATTTTCATTGAGAAATTTTAAGAATTGCGGTTTCTAGAGCAGATTTTGGCATTTTTAAAAAATTAAAAAAAAACTCCCAAGGGTGGGATCATGATGATTTTTGGTGGGAATTTTTCCAAGAAAAAAATTCAACTAATGATATTAATTGATTGGTAGAATTATTTGAAGTATTCTAATGTGATTTTCATTGAGAAATTTTAAGAATTGCGGCTTCTAGAGCAGATTTTGGCATTTTTAAAAAATTAAAAAAAAACTCCCAAGGGTGGGATCATGATGATTTTTGGTGGGAATTTTTCCAAGAAAATAATTCAACTAATGATATTAATTGATTGGTAGAATTATATGAAGTATTCTAATGTGATTTTCATTGAGAAATTTTAAGAATTGCGGCTTCTAGAGCAGATTTTGGCATTTTTAAAAAATTAAAAAAAAACTCCCAAGGGTGGGATCATGATGATTTTTGTGGGAATTTTTCCAAGAAAAAAATTCAACTAATGATATTAATTGATTGGTAGAATTATTTGAAGTATTCTAATGTGATTTTCATTGAGAAATTTTAAGAATTGCGGCTTCTAGAGCAGATTTTGGCATTTTTAAAAAATTAAAAAAAAACTCCCAAGGGTGGGATCATGATGATTTTTGTGAGAATTTTTCCAAGAAAAAAAATTCAACTAATGATATTAATTGATTGGTAGAATTATTTGAAGTATTCTAATGTGATTTCCATTGAGAAATTTTAAGAATTGCGGTTTCTAGAGCAGATTTTGGCATTTTTAAAAAATTAAAAAAAAAACTCCCAAGGGTGGGATCATGATGATTTTTGGTGGGAATTTTTCCAAGAAAAAAATTCAACTAATGATATTAATTGATTGGTAGAATTATTTGAAGTATTCTAATGTGATTTTCATTGAGAAATTTTAAGAATTGCGGTTTCTAGAGCAGATTTTGGCATTTTTAAAAAATTAAAAAAAACTCCCAAGGGTGGGATCATGATGATTTTTGGTGGGAATTTTTCCAAGAAAAAAATTCAACTAATGATATTAATTGATTGGTAGAATTATTTGAAGTATTCTACTGTGATTTTCATTGAGAAATTTTAAGAATTGCGGCTTCTAGAGCAGATTTTGGCATTTTTAAAAAATTAAAAAAAACTCCCAAGGGTGGGATCATGATGATTTTTGGTGGGAATTTTTCCAAGAAAAAAATTCAACTAATGATATTAATTGATTGGTAGAATTATTTGAAGTATTCTAATGTGATTTTCATTGAGAAATTTTAAGAATTGCGGTTTCTAGAGCAGATTTTGGCATTTTTAAAAAATTAAAAAAAAAAAACTCCCAAGGGTGGGATCATGATGAGTTTTGGTGGGAATTTTTCCAAGAAAAAAATTCAACTAATGATATTAATTGATTGGTAGAATTATTTGAAGTATTCTAATGTGATTTTCATTGAGAAATTTTAAGAATTGCGGCTTCTAGAGCAGATTTTGGCATTTTTAAAAAATTAAAAAAAAACTCCCAAGGGTGGGATCATGATGATTTTTGGTGGGAATTTTTCCAAGAAAATAATTCAACTAATGATATTAATTGATTGGTAGAATTATTTGAAGTATTCTAATGTGATTTTCATTGAGAAATTTTAAGAATTGCGGCTTCTAGAGCAGATTTTGGCGTTTTTAAAAAATTAAAAAAAAACTCCCAAGGGTGGGATCATGATGATTTTTGGTGGGAATTTTTCCAAGAAAAAAATTCAACTAATGATATTAATTGATTGGTAGAATTATTTGAAGTATTCTAATGTGATTTTCATTGAGAAATTTTAAGAATTGCGGCTTCTAGAGCAGATTTTGGCATTTTTAAAAAATTAAAAAAAAAAACTCCCAAGGGTGGGATCATGATGATTTTTGGTGGGAATTTTTCCAAGAAAAAAATTCAACTAATGATATTAATTGATTGGTAGAATTATTTGAAGTATTCTAATGTGATTTTCATTGAGAAATTTTAAGAATTGCGGTTTCTAGAGCAGATTTTGGCTAATGATATTAATTGATTGGTAAATTATTTGAAGTATTCTAATGTTTTCTAGAGCAGATTTTGGCATTTTTAAAAAATTAAAAAAAAAACTCCCAAGGGTGGGATCATGATGATTTTTGTGGGAATTTTTCCAAGAAAAAAATTCAACTAATGATATTAATTGATTGGTAGAATTATTTGAAGTATTCTAATGTGATTTTCATTGAGAAATTTTAAGAATTGCGGCTTCTAGAGCAGATTTTGGCATTTTTAAAAAATTAAAAAAAAACTCCCAAGGGTGGGATCATGATGATTTTTGGTGGGAATTTTTCCAAGAAAAAAATTCAACTAATGATATTAATTGATTGGTAGAATTATTTGAAGTATTCTAATGTGATTTTCATTGAGAAATTTTAAGAATTGCGGTTTCTAGAGCAGATTTTGGCATTTTTAAAAAATTAAAAAAAAACTCCCAAGGGTGGGATCATGATGATTTTTGGTGGGAATTTTTCCAAGAAAAAAATTCAACTAATGATATTAATTGATTGGTAGAATTATTTGAAGTATTCTAATGTGATTTTCATTGAGAAATTTTAAGAATTGCGGCTTCTAGAGCAGATTTTGGCATTTTTAAAAAATTAAAAAAAAACTCCCAAGGGTGGGATCATGATGATTTTTGGTGGGAATTTTTCCAAGAAAATAATTCAACTAATGATATTAATTGATTGGTAGAATTATATGAAGTATTCTAATGTGATTTTCATTGAGAAATTTTAAGAATTGCGGTTTCTAGAGCAGATTTTGGCATTTTTAAAAAATTAAAAAAAAACTCCCAAGGGTGGGATCATGATGATTTTTGGTGGGAATTTTTCCAAGAAAAAAATTCAACTAATGATATTAATTGATTGGTAGAATTATTTGAAGTATTCTAATGTGATTTTCATTGAGAAATTTTAAGAATTGCGGCTTCTAGAGCAGATTTTGGCATTTTTAAAAAATTAAAAAAAAAAAAAAAAAACTCCCAAGGGTGGGATCATGATGATTTTTGGTGGGAATTTTTCCAAGAAAAAAATTCAACTAATGATATTAATTGATTGGTAGAATTATTTGAAGTATTCTAATGTGATTTTCATTGAGAAATTTTAAGAATTGCGGCTTCTAGAGCAGATTTTGGCATTTTTAAAAAATTAAAAAAAAACTCCCAAGGGTGGGATCATGATGATTTTTGGTGGGAATTTTTCCAAGAAAAAAATTCAACTAATGATATTAATTGATTGGTAGAATTATTTGAAGTATTCTAATGTGATTTTCATTGAGAAATTTTAAGAATTGCGGCTTCTAGAGCAGATTTTGGCATTTTTAAAAAATTAAAAAAAAACTCCCAAGGGTGGGATCATGATGATTTTTGTGGGAATTTTTCCAAGAAAAAAATTCAACTAATGATATTAATTGATTGGTAGAATTATTTGAAGTATTCTAATGTGATTTTCATTGAGAAATTTTAAGAATTGCGGTTTCTAGAGCAGATTTTGGCATTTTTAAAAAATTAAAAAAAAAAAAAACTCCCAAGGGTGGGATCATGATGATTTTTGGTGGGAATTTTTCCAAGAAAAAAATTCAACTAATGATATTAATTGATTGGTAGAATTATTTGAAGTATTCTAATGTGATTTTCATTGAGAAATTTTAAGAATAGAGCAGATTTTGGCATTTTTAAAAAATTAAAAAAAAACTCCCAAGGGTGGGATCATGATGATTTTTGGTGGGAATTTTTCCAAGAAAAAAATTCAACTAATGATATTAATTGATTGGTAGAATTATTTGAAGTATTCTAATGTGATTTTCATTGAGAAATTTTAAGAATTGCGGTTTCTAGAGCAGATTTTGGCATTTTTAAAAAATTAAAAAAAAAAACTCCCAAGGGTGGGATCATGATGATTTTTGGTGGGAATTTTTCCAAGAAAAAAATTCAACTAATGATATTAATTGATTGGTAGAATTATTTGAAGTATTCTAATGTGATTTTCATTGAGAAATTTTAAGAATTGCGGTTTCTAGAGCAGATTTTGGCATTTTTAAAAAATTAAAAAAAAAACTCCCAAGGGTGGGATCATGATGAGATTTTTGCGGTGGGAATTTTTTTTCCAAGAAAAAAATTCAACTAATGATATTAATTGATTGGTAGAATTATTTGAAGTATTCTAATGTGATTTTCATTGAGAAATTTTAAGAATTGCGGTTTCTAGAGCAGATTTTGGCATTTTTAAAAAATTAAAAAAAAACTCCCAAGGGTGGGATCATGATGATTTTTGTGGGAATTTTTCCAAGAAAATAATTCAACTAATGATATTAATTGATTGGTAGAATTATTTGAAGTATTCTAATGTGATTTTCATTGAGAAATTTTAAGAATTGCGGTTTCTAGAGCAGATTTTGGCATTTTTAAAAAATTAAAAAAAAACTCCCAAGGGTGGGATCATGATGATTTTTGGTGGGAATTTTTCCAAGAAAAAACTTCAACTAATGATATTAATTGATTGGTAGAATTATTTGAAGTATTCTAATGTGATTTTCATTGAGAAATTTTAAGAATTGCGGTTTCTAGAGCAGATTTTGGCATTTTTAAAAAATTAAAAAAAAAAACTCCCAAGGGTGGGATCATGATGATTTTTGGTGGGAATTTTTCCAAGAAAAAAATTCAACTAATGATATTAATTGATTGGTAGAATTATTTGAAGTATTCTAATGTGATTTTCATTGAGAAATTTTAAGAATTGCGGTTTCTAGAGCAGATTTTGGCATTTTTAAAAATTAAAAAAAAACTCAAAAGGGTGGGATCGTGATGATTTTTGTGGGAATTTTTCCAAGAAAATAATTCAACTAATGATATTAATTGATTGGTAGAATTATTTGAAGTATTCTAATGTGATTTTCATTGAGAAATTTTAAGAATTGCGGTTTCTAGAGCAGATTTTGGCATTTTTAAAAAATTAAAAAAAAACTCCCAAGGGTGGGATCATGATGAGTTTTGGTGGGAATTTTTCCAAGAAAAAAATTCAACTAATGATATTAATTGATTGGTAGAATTATTTGAAGTATTCTAATGTGATTTTCATTGAGAAATTTTAAGAATTGCGGTTTCTAGAGCAGATTTTGGCATTTTTAAAAAATTAAAAAAAAAACTCCCAAGGGTGGGATCATGATGATTTTTGCGGTGGGAATTTTTCCAAGAATTTTTCCAAAAAATAATTCAACTAATGATATTAATTGATAGGTACACAGAGAATAAAAAGAGGTAATTTGGTGGTCCAAAGGAGACAACTCCTAGTGGAAATGCACCAAAAAGTTGGATAGCCTTGGCGCCTAGCCCCTTTTTGACCAAAGGAGACTATTAATAGTCAACAAATTGGTTAGCGCCTGAATCAACCCACAGATTGTCAAATGTTTACCTGTTTTGCCAATTGAGTGGTTAGTCTTGACATCAAGCACCTTTTTGGACCAATGGAGACCATCATGGTCAACAAATTGGTTAATACCCACATTAAGCAACTTTTTGTAAAAAGTATACCAATTTTCTCTCCTTTTGCCACCTTTTTCATTAAAAGCTTCTGTTTTGTTTCTGTTATATATATTTTTTTATTTCAAATGATATATGTCGCAGAATTATTGACATAAGTTTTTTTTTTAACAAAGTTAGTTTTACAAAGTTCTTCCACCCTAATACAAGTTTCAAGACTTTGTTTACTGTAAATTCGCACACTGCTAAAATACCTGTCAATTTTCGTAATTAATTTCTTGCACACAACATAGATTTTGGGAATTATTTTCCAAAAAATATGATACTTCATAATATGTGCCGTTTTAGAATATATTGTCATTTGATGAAACTTTGTCATTTAAAAAGTAAAGCGTGCGTAATATTCGACTGTGATTCCAATAAGTTGTCATACATATTTTCAAATACACCGAACATTTCAAAGAATATTTTTTAGATTAAATTTCATAGGCAACAATGCAAAATATTTTCATTATCAATCACATATTCATATATATCTTCATAAATTCCCATTTTTTTCAAAAGAGAGATAAGATCATATTCAGACTCTTGTCCTAATAATGGATTTTTCAACATATTGGTGATCACGTTAAAATTCTGCTTTTTATCCTCAGAAATATCATTTGAAAAGTGATCACACAGCACATTTCCAAAAACGAACAAATATCTTTAATTCACATCTTCTCTTGTGAAATTATCTCTCGAATGAAGTGTACATAAAAGCTGGGAAACTTTGGTTTTGAATTCACTTACAGTAGAATTAATTTCAAGATCACATATTCTATCACTTACGTTAATGTTGTGAACATAACCAACTTCTAATTCCTTGTTTTGTTGTAGCGTAGGTTCTTCTACTATTTCAAAACGTTTATTAACAATATGTTTCTGAAGATGTTTTTGAAAAGCTTTTGCACTTTGGAAAGTTTACTTACAGTTGTTTTGGCCATAGAGAAACTATGTTTGAGAATGCTGATTTTTGAGATGATGATTGTAGTCCTGAGCGGTGCCAAATGGCAAGGAACCTTTACACTCTCCGTAGTACAGAACCGCAGAAAATTATCACAACGCAATGAAATGCGATCATCATTGTTAGTTGAAATCCCATAGAAAAAATTCTGCACTAGATACCACACTGTTTCACATTCGAGAGCGTATTTTCCAGCATGAAGGACATGAAAAGCCTTAAAGCATAAATCTACAGCATCCAATAATATGCTCATGTTAAAGAACAAATCTTTATGGCAGTACACTCTCTTGCTTCACTGAACATCCTAGAGAAATCAGAATAAATCTAAAAAAAAATAGTCTGTGAAGTCCTAAAATCATATCCTTGATAAAAAATAAAATACTTACCAAAAGATTGCCCTCCTTGTGTGCAAATAGTGGCCATTGCTCTATAATATCATTTGAGTCACTCTTTAAAAGATCCTCCTTCCTCAAAGGGAAACACTTTATCCAGAGCGTTAAAGATTCATTTGAAAACTCTGTCTCCGGGGTCATTGTCATCAACTGTTCTTTCAGGTTGCTCAAATTGATTTCCGGATCAGCAACCATTTCAACTACCTCACTATGAGTCTCCTTTCGAATCTTTCGCTTCAAAGGACGTTGACGGTTGTGATTGCGAGAAAACAAGAGCCCCCCGTAATATTTGTGAGCCGCATTTTTGGGAGAGAAGTATTTAACCTAAAACAAACATAAAATAAAACCACCGTCAAAGAAAATTAAAAAGTTTCAAACCTTTTCTTTTGTCGGGAACATCTCTGAAATTTCCTCAGAAATTTGAGCCATCATCTTGCATGTAATTTGGATATTATGTGCATCGAAGTAGTCCAGAATCCTATCAACCAATTCATCTCTCCAATATTTATCAAACTTTCCATGCCGAGAATAATATTCTTTGATATTGTCGCTTCCTGGCATAGACATTAGAATGTCCTCCAGATGGATTGAAAACCATGTTGTTTTCGATTAACCTTGTACTGTGCTGGATTGGATACATTCTGAAAATGTACAAGGCACTCCCTCATACACCCTTCCGGATTTAGAGAATCCGAAAGGGCTGCCTTACACTTCCTTCAATGTGATTTAAAAATCACTCTCGTTGCGTCAGAGGGTAAGAATGCCTCTATATCCATCAAATCGGCATTTTTTAGGATGTCTACAGTGACTTTTTTCGCTTTAATTAGAAAAAAATAAAAATTTTCAATAGGGCTCCTGCGAATTTGAGGTTATATTTAACATATTACCTAATAAGCCTTCGTAGAGTTCTTCTACTCCAAAATCTCTGCATAATTCCCGAAGTTCAGCATCCTCCACTTCTTCCTCACCAGAAACACTCATTTTTCCACTTCAACTTAAATGCACAAACGTTTATTCACAAGCTCCACGTTTCTTTCGCTCACGCTCACGCCATAAAAATGAAACTATTTGTCAATTGGCAGAAAGAGACAGTGATATTTTTCTTTGACAAAAGGAGACAAAATCGCACACCAATGGTCAACAAGTTGATTAACTGTGAATTGAACTACCCAAGACGACCAATTTTTGTCTCCATTTGACAATTTCCGACCTCCGTTTGTCTCTTTTTGACAATTTGTTGTTTCCTTTTGTCTCCAGTCGACAAAAAGGAGACAATATCGCACACCAATCGTAATCAAATTGGTTGACTATAAATTGAACTCCGTGGGTTAACCAACTTTTGTCTATTTTTGACAATTTTCGACCTCTTTTTATTCTCTGTGTAGAATTATTTGAAGTATTCTAATGTGATTTTCATTGAGAAATTTTAAGAATTGCGGTTTCTAGAGCAGATTTTGGCATTTTTAAAAAATTAAAAAAAACTCCCAAGGGTGGGATCATGATGATTTTTGTGGGAATTTTTCCAAGAAAATAATTCAACTAATGATATTAATTGATTGGTAGAATTATTTGAAGTATTCTAATGTGATTTTCATTGAGAAATTTTAAGAATTGCGGCTTCTAGAGCAGATTTTGGCATTTTTAAAAAATTAAAAAAAAAACTCCCAAGGGTGGGATCATGATGATTTTTGGTGGGAATTTTTCCAAGAAAAAAATTCAACTAATGATATTAATTGATTGGTAGAATTATTTGAAGTATTCTAATGTGATTTTCATTGAGAAATTTTAAGAATTGCGGCTTCTAGAGCAGATTTTGGCATTTTTAAAAAATTAAAAAAAAACTCCCAAGGGTGGGATCATGATGATTTTTGGTGGGAATTTTTCCAAGAAAATAATTCAACTAATGATATTAATTGATTGGTAGAATTATATGAAGTATTCTAATGTGATTTTCATTGAGACATTTTAAGAATTGCGGCTTCTAGAGCAGATTTTGGCATTTTTAAAAAATTAAAAAAAAACTCCCAAGGGTGGGATCATGATGATTTTTGTGAAAATTTTTCCAAGAAAATAATTCAACTAATGATATTAATTGATTGGTAGAATTACATGAAGTATTCTAATGTGCTTTTCATTGAGAAATTTTAAGAATTGCGGCTTCTAGAGCAGATTTTGGCATTTTTAAAAAAATTAAAAAAAAACTCCCAAGGGTGGGATCATGATGATTTTTGGTGGGAATTTTTCCAAGAAGAAAATTCAACTAATGATATTAATTGATTGGTAGAATTATTTGAAGTATTCTAATGTGATTTTCATTGAGAAATTTTAAGAATTGCGGTTTCTAGAGCAGATTTTGGCATTTTTAAAAAATTAAAAAAAAACTCCCAAGGGTGGGATCATGATGATTTTTGGTGGGAATTTTTCCAAGAAAATAATTCAACTAATGATATTAATTGATTGGTAGAATTATATGAAGTATTCTAATGTGATTTTCATTGAGAAATTTTAAGAATTGCGGCTTCTAGAGCAGATTTTGGCATTTTTAAAAAATTAAAAAAAAACTCCCAAGGGTGGGATCATGATGATTTTTGGTGGGAATTTTTCCAAGAAAAAAATTCAACTAATGATATTAATTGATTGGTAGAATTATTTGAAGTATTCTAATGTGATTTTCATTGAGAAATTTTAAGAATTGCGGCTTCTAGAGCAGATTTTGGCATTTTTAAAAAATTAAAAAAAAACTCCCAAGGGTGGGATCATGATGATTTTTGGTGGGAATTTTTCCAAGAAAAAAATTCAACTAATGATATTAATTGATTGGTAGAATTATTTGAAGTATTCTAATGTGATTTTCATTGAGAAATTTTAAGAATTGCGGCTTCTAGAGCAGATTTTGGCATTTTTAAAAAATTAAAAAAAAAACTCCCAAGGGTGGGATCATGATGATTTTTGGTGGGAATTTTTCCAAGAAAATAATTCAACTAATGATATTAATTGATTGGTAGAATTATATGAAGTATTCTAATGTGATTTTCATTGAGAAATTTTAAGAATTGCGGCTTCTAGAGCAGATTTTGGCATTTTTAAAAAATTAAAAAAAAACTCCCAAGGGTGGGATCATGATGATTTTTGGTGGGAATTTTTCCAAGAAAAAAATTGAACTAATGATATTAATTGATTGGTAGAATTATTTGAAGTATTCTAATGTGATTTTCATTGAGAAATTTTGAGAATTGCGGCTTCTAGAGCAGATTTTGGCATTTTTAAAAAATTAAAAAAAAACTCCCAAGGGTGGGATCATGATGATTTTTGGTGGGAATTTTTCCAAGAAAATAATTCAACTAATGATATTAATTGATTGGTAGAATTATATGAAGTATTCTAATGTGATTTTCATTGAGAAATTTTAAGAATTGCGGCTTCTAGAGCAGATTTTGGCATTTTTAAAAAATTAAAAAAAAACTCCCAAGGGTGGGATCATGATGATTTTTGGTGGGAATTTTTCCAAGAAAAAAATTCAACTAATGATATTAATTGATTGGTAGAATTATTTGAAGTATTCTAATGTGATTTTCATTGAGAAATTTTAAGAATTGCGGTTTCTAGAGCAGATTTTGGCATTTTTAAAAAATTAAAAAAAAACTCCCAAGGGTGGGATCATGATGATTTTTGGTGGGAATTTTTCCAAGAAAATAATTCAACTAATGATATTAATTGATTGGTAGAATTATATGGAGTATTCTAATGTGATTTTCATTGAGAAATTTTAAGAATTGCGGCTTCTAGAGCAGATTTTGGCATTTTTAAAAAATTAAAAAAAAACTCCCAAGGGTGGGATCATGATGATTTTTGGTGGGAATTTTTCCAAGAAAATAATTCAACTAATGATATTAATTGATTGGTAGAATTATATGAAGTATTCTAATGTGATTTTCATTGAGAAATTTTAAGAATTGCGGCTTCTAGAGCAGATTTTGGCATTTTTAAAAAATTAAAAAAAAACTCCCAAGGGTGGGATCATGATGATTTTTGGTGGGAATTTTTCCAAGAAAAAAATTCAACTAATGATATTAATTGATTGGTAGAATTATTTGAAGTATTCTAATGTGATTTTCATTGAGAAATTTTAAGAATTGCGGCTTCTAGAGCAGATTTTGGCATTTTTAAAAAATTAAAAAAAAACTCCCAACGGTGGGATCATGATGATTTTTGGTGGGAATTTTTCCAAGAAAATAATTCAAATAATGATATTAATTGATTGGTAGAATTATTTGAAGTATTCTAATGTGATTTTCATTGAGAAATTTTAAGAATTGCGGCTTCTAGAGCAGATTTTGGCATTTTTAAAAAATTAAAAAAAAACTCCCAAGGGTGGGATCATGATGATTTTTGGTGGGAATTTTTCCAAGAAAATAATTCAACTAATGATATTAATTGATTGGTAGAATTATATGAAGTATTCTAATGTGATTTTCATTGAGAAATTTTAAGAATTGCGGCTTCTAGAGCAGATTTTGGCATTTTTAAAAAATTAAAAAAAAAACTCCCAAGGGTGGGATCATGATGATTTTTGGTGGGAATTTTTCCAAGAAAATAATTCAACTAATGATATTAATTGATTGGTAGAATTATATGAAGTATTCTAATGTGATTTTCATTGAGAAATTTTAAGAATTGCGGCTTCTAGAGCAGATTTTGGCATTTTTAAAAAATTAAAAAAAAACTCCCAAGGGTGGGATCATGATGATTTTTGGTGGGAATTTTTCCAAGAAAAAAATTCAACTAATGATATTAATTGATTGGTAGAATTATTTGAAGTATTCTAATGTGATTTTCATTGAGAAATTTTAAGAATTGCGGCTTCTAGAGCAGATTTTGGCATTTTTAAAAAATTAAAAAAAAACTCCCAAGGGTGGGATCATGATGATTTTTGTGAAAATTTTTCCAAGAAAATAATTCAACTAATGATATTAATTGATTGGTAGAATTACATGAAGTATTCTAATGTGCTTTTCATTGAGAAATTTTAAGAATTGCGGCTTCTAGAGCAGATTTTGGCATTTTTGGCAAAAAAATTAAAAAAAAACTCCCAAGGGTGGGATCATGATGATTTTTGGTGGGAATTTTTCCAAGAAGAAAATTCAACTAATGATATTAATTGATTGGTAGAATTATTTGAAGTATTCTAATGTGATTTTCATTGAGAAATTTTAAGAATTGCGGCTTCTAGAGCAGATTTTGGCATTTTTAAAAAATTAAAAAAAAACTCCCAAGGGTGGGATCATGATGATTTTTGGTGGGAATTTTTCCAAGAAAAAAATTCAACTAATGATATTAATTGATTGGTAGAATTATTTGAAGTATTCTAATGTGATTTTCATTGAGAAATTTTAAGAATTGCGGCTTCTAGAGCAGATTTTGGCATTTTTAAAAAATTAAAAAAAAACTCCCAAGGGTGGGATCATGATGATTTTTGGTGGGAATTTTTCCAAGAAAATAATTCAACTAATGATATTAATTGATTGGTAGAATTATATGAAGTATTCTAATGTGATTTTCATTGAGAAATTTTAAGAATTGCGGCTTCTAGAGCAGATTTTGGCATTTTTAAAAAATTAAAAAAAAACTCCCAAGGGTGGGATCATGATGATTTTTGGTGGAATTTTTCCAAGTATGATATTAAATTGGCATTTTTAAAAAATTAAAAAAAAACTCCCAAGGGTGGGATCATGATGATTTTTGGTGGGAATTTTTCCAAGAAAAAAATTGAACTAATGATATTAATTGATTGGTAGAATTATTTGAAGTATTCTAATGTGATTTTCATTGAGAAATTTTAAGAATTGCGGCTTCTAGAGCAGATTTTGGCATTTTTAAAAAATTAAAAAAAAAACTCCCAAGGGTGGGATCATGATGATTTTTGGTGGGAATTTTTCCAAGAAAATAATTCAACTAATGATATTAATTGATTGGTAGAATTATATGAAGTATTCTAATGTGATTTTCATTGAGAAATTTTAAGAATTGCGGCTTCTAGAGCAGATTTTGGCATTTTTAAAAAATTAAAAAAAAACTCCCAAGGGTGGGATCATGATGATTTTTGGTGGGAATTTTTCCAAGAAAAAAATTCAACTAATGATATTAATTGATTGGTAGAATTATTTGAAGTATTCTAATGTGATTTTCATTGAGAAATTTTAAGAATTGCGGCTTCTAGAGCAGATTTTGGCATTTTTAAAAAATTAAAAAAAAACTCCCAAGGGTGGGATCATGATGATTTTTGGTGGGAATTTTTCCAAGAAAATAATTCAACTAATGATATTAATTGATTGGTAGAATTATATAGAATTATTTGAAGTATTCTAATGTGATTTTCATTGAGAAATTTTAAGAATTGCGGCTTCTAGAGCAGATTTTGGCATTTTTAAAAAATTAAAAAAAAACTCCCAAGGGTGGGATCATGATGATTTTTGGTGGGAATTTTTCCAAGAAAATAATTCAACTAATGATATTAATTGATTGGTAGAATTATATGAAGTATTCTAATGTGATTTTCATTGAGAAATTTTAAGAATTGCGGCTTCTAGAGCAGATTTTGGCATTTTTAAAAAATTAAAAAAAAACTCCCAAGGGTGGGATCATGATGATTTTTGGTGGGAATTTTTCCAAGAAAAAAATTCAACTAATGATATTAATTGATTGGTAGAATTATTTGAAGTATTCTAATGTGATTTTCATTGAGAAATTTTAAGAATTGCGGCTTCTAGAGCAGATTTTGGCATTTTTAAAAAATTAAAAAAAAACTCCCAACGGTGGGATCATGATGATTTTTGGTGGGAATTTTTCCAAGAAAATAATTCAAATAATGATATTAATTGATTGGTAGAATTATTTGAAGTATTCTAATGTGATTTTCATTGAGAAATTTTAAGAATTGCGGCTTCTAGAGCAGATTTTGGCATTTTTAAAAAATTAAAAAAAAACTCCCAAGGGTGGGATCATGATGATTTTTGGTGGGAATTTTTCCAAGAAAATAATTCAACTAATGATATTAATTGATTGGTAGAATTATATGAAGTATTCTAATGTGATTTTCATTGAGAAATTTTAAGAATTGCGGCTTCTAGAGCAGATTTTGGCATTTTTAAAAAATTAAAAAAAAAACTCCCAAGGGTGGGATCATGATGATTTTTGGTGGGAATTTTTCCAAGAAAATAATTCAACTAATGATATTAATTGATTGGTAGAATTATATGAAGTATTCTAATGTGATTTTCATTGAGAAATTTTAAGAATTGCGGCTTCTAGAGCAGATTTTGGCATTTTTAAAAAATTAAAAAAAAACTCCCAAGGGTGGGATCATGATGATTTTTGGTGGGAATTTTTCCAAGAAAAAAATTCAACTAATGATATTAATTGATTGGTAGAATTATTTGAAGTATTCTAATGTGATTTTCATTGAGAAATTTTAAGAATTGCGGCTTCTAGAGCAGATTTTGGCATTTTTAAAAAATTAAAAAAAAACTCCCAAGGGTGGGATCATGATGATTTTTGGTGGGAATTTTTCCAAGAAAAAAATTCAACTAATGATATTAATTGATTGGTAGAATTATTTGAAGTATTCTAATGTGATTTTCATTGAGAAATTTTAAGAATTGCGGTTTCTAGAGCAGATTTTGGCATTTTTAAAAAATTAAAAAAAAACTCCCAAGGGTGGGATCATGATGATTTTTGGTGGGAATTTTTCCAAGAAAAAAATTCAACTAATGATATTAATTGATTGGTAGAATTATTTGAAGTATTCTAATGTGATTTTCATTGAGAAATTTTAAGAATTGCGGTTTCTAGAGCAGATTTTGGCATTTTTAAAAAATTAAAAAAAAAACTCCCAAGGGTGGGATCATGATGAGTTTTGGTGGGAATTTTTCCAAGAAAAAAATTCAACTAATGATATTAATTGATTGGTAGAATTATTTGAAGTATTCTAATGTGATTTTCATTGAGAAATTTTAAGAATTGCGGTTTCTAGAGCAGATTTTGGCATTTTTAAAAAATTAAAAAAAAAACTCCCAAGGGTGGGATCATGATGATTTTTGTGGGAATTTTTCCAAGAAAATAATTCAACTAATGATATTAATTGATTGGTAGAATTATTTGAAGTATTCTAATGTGATTTTCATTGAGAAATTTTAAGAATTGCGGTTTCTAGAGCAGATTTTGGCATTTTTAAAAAATTAAAAAAAACTCCCAACGGTGGGATCATGATGATTTTTGGTGGGAATTTTTCCAAGAAAATAATTCAACTAATGATATTAATTGATTGGTAGAATTATATGAAGTATTCTAATGTGATTTTCATTGAGAAATTTTAAGAATTGCGGCTTCTAGAGCAGATTTTGGCATTTTTAAAAAATTAAAAAAAAACTCCCAAGGGTGGGATCATGATGATTTTTGGTGGGAATTTTTCCAAGAAAAAAATTCAACTAATGATATTAATTGATTGGTAGAATTATTTGAAGTATTCTAATGTGATTTTCATTGATAAATTTTAAGAATTGCGGCTTCTAGAGCAGATTTTGGCATTTTTAAAAAATTAAAAAAAAACTCCCAAGGGTGGGATCATGATGATTTTTGGTGGGAATTTTTCCAAGAAAATAATTCAACTAATGATATTAATTGATTGGGAGAATTATATGAAGTATTCTAATGTGATTTTCATTGAGAAATTTTAAGAATTGCGGTTTCTAGAGCAGATTTTGGCATTTTTAAAAAATTAAAAAAAAACTCCCAAGGGTGGGATCATGATGATTTTTGGTGGGAATTTTTCCAAGAAAAAAATTCAACTAATGATATTAATTGATTGGTAGAATTATTTGAAGTATTCTAATGTGATTTTCATTGATAAATTTTAAGAATTGCGGCTTCTAGAGCAGATTTTGGCATTTTTAAAAAATTAAAAAAAAACTCCCAAGGGTGGGATCATGATGATTTTTGGTGGGAATTTTTCCAAGAAAATAATTCAACTAATGATATTAATTGATTGGTAGAATTATATGAAGTATTCTAATGTGATTTTCATTGAGAAATTTTAAGAATTGCGGCTTCTAGAGCAGATTTTGGCATTTTTAAAAAATTAAAAAAAAACTCCCAAGGGTGGGATCATGATGATTTTTGGTGGGAATTTTTCCAAGAAAAAAATTCAACTAATGATATTAATTGATTGGTAGAATTATTTGAAGTATTCTAATGTGATTTTCATTGAGAAATTTTAAGAATTGCGGCTTCTAGAGCAGATTTTGGCATTTTTAAAAAATTAAAAAAAAACTCCCAAGGGTGGGATCATGATGATTTTTGGTGGGAATTTTTCCAAGAAAATAATTCAACTAATGATATTAATTGATTGGTAGAATTATATGAAGTATTCTAATGTGATTTTCATTGAGAAATTTTAAGAATTGCGGTTTCTAGAGCAGATTTTGGCATTTTTAAAAAATTAAAAAAAACTCCCAAGGGTGGGATCATGATGATTTTTGGTGGGAATTTTTCCAAGAAAAAAATTCAACTAATGATATTAATTGATTGGTAGAATTATTTGAAGTATTCTAATGTGATTTTCATTGAGAAATTTTAAGAATTGTGGTTTCTAGAGCAGATTTTGGCATTTTTAAAAAATTAAAAAAAAAACTCCCAAGGGTGGGATCATGATGAGTTTTGGTGGGAATTTTTCCAAGAAAAAAATTCAACTAATGATATTAATTGATTGGTAGAATTATTTGAAGTATTCTAATGTGATTTTCATTGAGAAATTTTAAGAATTGCGGTTTCTAGAGCAGATTTTGGCATTTTTAAAAAATTAAAAAAAAAACTCCCAAGGGTGGGATCGTGATGATTTTTGTGGGAATTTTTCCAAGAAAATAATTCAACTAATGATATTAATTGATTGGTAGAATTATTTGAAGTATTCTAATGTGATTTTCATTGAGAAATTTTAAGAATTGCGGTTTCTAGAGCAGATTTTGGCATTTTTAAAAAATTAAAAAAAAACTCCCAAGGGTGGGATCATGATGAGTTTTTGTGGGAATTTTTCCAAGAAAAAAATTCAACTAATGATATTAATTGATTGGTAGAATTATTTGAAGTATTCTAATGTGATTTTCATTGAGAAATTTTAAGAATTGCGGTTTTTAGAGCAGATTTTGGCATTTTTAAAAAATTAAAAAAAAAACTCCCAAGGGTGGGATCATGATGATTTTTGTGGGAATTTTTCCAAGAAAATAATTCAACTAATGATATTAATTGATTTGTAGAATTATTTGAAGTATTCTAATGTGATTTTCATTGAGAAATTTTAAGAATTGCGGTTTTTAGAGCAGATTTTGGCATTTTTAAAAAATTAAAAAAAACTCCCAAGGGTGGGATCATGATGATTTTTGTGGGAATTTTTCCAAGAAAATAATTCAACTAATGATATTAATTGATTGGTAGAATTATTTGAAGTATTCTAATGTGATTTTCATTGAGAAATTTTAAGAATTGCGGTTTCTAGAGCAGATTTTGGCATTTTTAAAAAATTAAAAAAAAACTCCCAAGGGTGGGATCATGATGAGTTTTGGTGGGAATTTTTCAAGAAAAAAATTCAACTAATGATATTAATTGAGGTAGAATTATTTGAAGTATTCTAATGTGATTTTCATTGAGAAATTTTAAGAATTGCGGTTTCTAGAGCAGATTTTGGCATTTTTAAAAATTAAAAAAAAACTCAAAAGGGTGGGATCGTGATGATTTTTGTGGGAATTTTTCCAAGAAAATAATTCAACTAATGATATTAATTGATTGGTAGAATTATTTGAAGTATTCTAATGTGATTTTCATTGAGAAATTTTAAGAATTGCGGTTTCTAGAGCAGATTTTGGCATTTTTAAAAAAT
Source organism: Phlebotomus papatasi (assembly GCF_024763615.1). Lineage (NCBI taxonomy): Eukaryota > Metazoa > Arthropoda > Insecta > Diptera > Psychodidae > Phlebotomus > Phlebotomus papatasi. Next base: position 108,999 of record NW_026604828.1, read on the forward strand.
TAAAAAAAAACTTCCAAGGGTGGGATCATGATGATTTTTGGTGAGAATTTTTCCAAGAAAATAATTCAACTAATGATATTAATTGATTGGTAGAATTATTTGAAGTATTCTAATGTGATTTTCATTGAGAAATTTTAAGAATTGCGGCTTCTAGAGCAGATTTTGGCATTTTTAAAAAATTAAAAAAAAACTCCCAAGGGTGGGATCATGATGATTTTTGTGGGAATTTTTCCAAGAAAATAATTCAACTAATGATATTAATTGATTGGTAGAATTATTTGAAGTATTGTAATGTGATTTTCATTGAAAAATTTTAAGAAT
>NW_026604829.1:0-7571 GCF_024763615.1 Phlebotomus papatasi
TTCACCAGGATTTTTTCTTTTACCACAAAATTTTTCCTCTCTTTTTTCTTTCCGGACTTCAACTTGGAAGAGTTTTTTTTTTCTTTCCAACAAACTCTCTTTCCCTCCCTTCGCCAAAAAAACACACGTCACGACAAATCGCCTCTCTCTCTTCTTGCCAACGACAAAAAAAAAAAACTCACTCATTGACATTTGTCCGGAGGATGCGCAGGAAATTGCAAAAGGATTGATAGCAAATTTCTAGCGCAAGTGCACTCCTGTGGCCCCTGTTGAAAGGATTTCTTCCATTGGAGAATTTTTCCCGGGAAAATTTGTCAAATTTGAACTATACTAACCTGAAGTAAAATTGCACAAAGTATCCACAATAATTGAAAGAAAAATTAAAAAAAAAATTAAAAAAAATTTCCCAAAAAGAAAAACTACTTTTCCTTCCCGCTGAAGACGAGATTCAGTGAAATTGAGAGGAGGAAGAGACAAACAACAAAACCAGATGTTTTCCAAATGAACCAATCAACAATTTATTTGCAGAATATAAATAGAATTTCCAGAGGCAGCGTAAAGAAAAATAACTGATCATTTTTGAATAGATTTTGGCGCCACTGAAGTTCAATTTTCTAAAATAAAGATACAATCCCAGCTGGACTAACCGCAACATTGGTACCACAGTGCTAACAGAGTTGGTAACAATTTGTCTTTTTTGTTCCACAACCCGGCTGACCAGGTGTTAACAGCCCGGCTAGGAATTTCTAACAACCAACAGCGAAAAGTAACAGAATGTTAACAGCCGCTGTTACCAATTTCATGCAAATGGAAAGTAGGTGACGGTTGGCATGAAATTCATGCCAGTGCTGTTAGGTTTTTCAGTTACTTTAGCGCTCCAAGCGGTCGATCGCAAATACTTTTGACATTTAGCTATTGATGCGCGGTGATTGTGAAATATTGTGATAAAAAAGTGTAAAACTCTTTGTCCGGATGATAATTTTCTGCAAAATAATTAAAGAGGTAAGTACCCAAGAAACATGTAATTATGTTGAAGAACTAGTAAAGGTATAAGGTTGCATTAATACACATTTATTTGCTGAAAATTAAGAGACTTCTAGGATTTATTTTACTTCACAAAATTCTGGGCAGATAAGCATCGTAACAAGCCTGAGATCTTGTTCATCCTCCTAAGAATCACATGTAGTATACAGTGAATCTATTTGTTCAGGAAATTTCAGTTGCAATCCCAAAAAAATCAGAAAATCTGTGGAATCCTGCGATTCGAAATCCTTTTGACAATTTCCTGGTGAGAATACCACCGGAAGTGGATAATAGTATCAACTATCCCTGTCTACAAGAGCTACTCCTCATTCACTATCGTATGTTCAGGAATTTCAGCTGAAACCGAAAAAGAAATTGAGAAAATCTATGGAATCCCGCGAGTGAAAGACATCCTGTTTTTTTGACTATTTCTTGATCAAAACATCACCGGAAGTGGATATTAGTGTCAACTATGTCTATCTACAAGAGCTACTCTTCATTCACTAACGTTTGTCCAGGAAATTTGAACTGAAACTTCAAAAAAATGAGGACAATCTGTAGAATCCTGAAATTCAATGTTTCCCTCTCGTTTTTTGACAAATTCCTGGTCAAAAGATCACTGGGAGTGGATTTTATTCTCAATTACCCCTGTCTTCCAGATCTCTTACTCTCCCAGTAACGTTGGTCCAGGAAGTTTGGACTGGAATCTCCAAAAAATAGGGAATCCCGGCGATTTAAAATTTCCTTCTTGTATTTTGACAAATTCCTGATCAGAAGACCACAGGGAGTGAATTTTCTTCTTATACCCCTGTCTTCAACATCTCCTACTCTTCCAGTAACATTTGTTCAGGAAATCTGGACTGAAAACTCAAATAATTGAGGAAATCCATGAAATTTTGGCAATGAAAAATTTTCCTGTGTTATTAGAAGAATTCTTCAAATTTTTGGTTAGGAGGCCATCGGGATGTGGATATTAGCCTCAATTATTCCTTTCTACATCAAATCTTCCAATTTCAGATACGTTTGTCCAGGAAGTTAATTCTGGAACCTTGGAAATTAGAGAAAATCCGTGGAACTCCGGTTTACTCTGTTTAGTAAATTCTTTATTAGAAAACTTTCAGGAAGGTTCTTCCTTTTTCATTAATTTTTGTCTAGGAAGTTTGACCTAAAACATCAAAAACTACGAAAATCGTCTTGTTATTTGACAAGTTTCTGGTCAGGACCAAGAGAACATTTGGAGTAGGTCCTCTCCTGTTAGTATAGTCTAGAAAATTTGAATTGCAATCTTTAAAAGAAATAAAAAAAATACATGGAATCTCTTGAACTAAAGTTTCTTATGGTTCTTGGACAAATTTTTGGATAGGAGACTGAAGATCGCGACTTTCAGCTTCACTAAAACATCTACTCCTTTTTCAATGATTTTTGTTCAGGAACATTATATACTTAAGTTTTAAAAATTTGAGAAAATCTTAGAAAACTCACGATTTTTAACTTTTTTTTGCTGTTTAACAAGAATCCTGGTCAAGAGACTTGGGAAGATCTCCTTCTATTCACTCCCTTATCTCTTACATTTTTTTCTTCTTTGGAACAGATATGGTTTTCAAAAGGCTACGATGGACATTCCCGAAGATACATTTCAAAATTTTCAACAATTTTCTTGGACAAGGGAGGATGAAGCAACAAGGCTCCTGGTAATGTAACAACTCATCAAAGACTGCGACAATAACTTAAGTGAAAGTCCTGAAACCTCTCCAAGTCATCCAATCACCGAGTCTCCAGGGCGTTTAAACAGCTTAATAATCTTTACAATTAAGTTTAAATTGTTTTTCTCTTTTTTATTTTTTTTGTTTTTTTTTTAAATTTTTTCCAATCCATATACTCCATGCAATTTTTTAAGATAATTAAAAAAATCAATTGAATGATAATATAGTTACTTTTATGAAATTTTTGTAATATAATTATTTTTTTAAATAAAATAGATTTTTTACAGTGAATTTATGTTTTTTTTAATGAAATAAGAAAAAAAAATGAGCCAATGGAAAGTAAAAAAGAATTAACAGAATTGTAACAACGCTGTTAGAATTCTGTTAGCTAGTTCATCTATCATCCACCAAGAGTGCTGCTCCTATGACATTTTCGTGTTAAAGTTGGTGATGTTTGTTCGGCAAATTAACAGCGCTGTTACTATTTCTGTTAACAACTAGCAGCTAGTTGTTAACACTGTGTTGGCCGGGAGTTGGCAAATAGGTTAGCACTGCTCGGCCGGCTATTCGTACTGACTTCACAGATCGTATTGAGTATATATAGTGTATTTATGTGAGGAAAGTACTAATTTCCACACTTACTATGTATATACTATGTATTTACGTGAAAGATATACAAAGGACAATGGGCAAAAGTGGTGTATGGTGCGACCACAAATGAGACCTATAGCATTAACACTTGGAAGGACCCTAGTGACAGCCGCTGCCAATTTAGTTTTCAATGTTATTTTTTATAGTGAAGAATATATCATTTCGACTGGAGGCCTGATTGAATGCGTGCAGAATTTATCTGGCTATTTTTTTCGTTATAAAATTTTTAGTAAATATTAAATATTAATGTAAATATTGCAAAAACAAAAAACTGCACTCGGAAGGACCAAGTGACAGTTGCTGCCATATGCATTTTATATGGGAGTTTGACGTTCTGCAGATGTAATTTTATTGATCGTTAGTGTATAAAAGCGTTAAAAGAACAAATTGAAAGTGTTTTTGCAAATTATTGAGAAGAATTATGGGAAATATTGAATTGGGAAATATGAATAATTATGGGAATTATTCAATTTTTCACTTATTTCCCAAAGGTCAAAATCCATTTTGTTAAGCGAAGTTAATAGAAAACAGTTAATAGTATTAACAATTGTTCATAAAGTAGAATTTTTGCTTTGAAAAATAAGAGAAAAATTGAAATATTCAAAGGCTGCCGCATTCAAAGGCAGACCACTTTCCCTTACTCCATGATTCTGATAAAAATGAAAACATCGAATGGTTAAAAATCTTTAGATACAGTACCCAAAGAGATGAAATTTTCTGATTCAGACATCAGAAAAGAACTGACTAACAGAGCGATGCAACTTTATTTTCGTATCTTATAAGATAAGACGTCAAATTTTGAATTATGAGATTTTGGTATGCAAGATTAAGGTCTATGTGGTGAGTTTATTTGAACGAGACTACCATGCTAGCTATGAGTGTCATTTAGTTTTCGCGCTAATTTTTCTCTTTGGAAAGCAGAAGGCGGGAAGGGAAAACAGTAGAAAAGTGGAAAATATTTAGTGAAAAAGTTCATTCTGAGGAAACAGTGACCAAAAGAAAATGTTTAAGATTCATTTACTGGTGAGTAGTACTTCTTTGAGATCTATAAATCACAATGAAAAGTTTAGGTTTTTCCTAATGTTCATTTCTTTACAGAGTGAGAGATCTTCAGAGATCAGTGGATAGTTAATATTACCAGAAAGAATTTGTTGTCTTTGCAGAGAGTGACTTCCAAGTAAAGCTTGCACTCCCTTCATCAGAAAGTCTGTCATAAAGACGAGTATGCTGAACAAAACAGGAGAATCTGAGGCCACCAGAAAGATTGGATAAGAACTTTGCGTAACATAGGTGAAGAGGATTCTCCTGCAAACTGCAAAGATGATTCGTTTTGAAAAATAATCTGTTAGGGATAGGACAAAAATTCCTTTGGAAGCCAGAAGATTGTATCAGGAATAGGATATAATTATGTAGTTCCGAAATGTATAGTCTTTTCCGTCCCCAACGATGTCTTTGGATTATTCTGTATTAGAAAATGCGATCAGAAGATGCAGAAATATACCCACAACTTGCATCGATAGCAGAATTACCAAGCTGAGGAAGAAAAAGCCTGAGATTGCGTTGAGAAAAATAATTAAAATGTATTTTCAAAAAAAATATGTTTCATTTTTCAAGAAAAAATATTGTATTCTGACGAATTAAAGATTTCTCAACTTCAAATTAGTAAAATGAGTATTAAGAAAACCATTCCCTAAATTTTTCTCTCGAAAAACACCCATAAACAGAAAATCTCGTACTTTGCGGCACCTCTGAAAGTGTCCAATAGTTATGAGACGTTTTGAGGTTGGAATTCATATTTTATAAAATTCACCACTCAAGGTTGCATCGCAAATCTCGTTCATATAAAATCTCGTTATGAATAGAGCCTGTCAATAAAATTACGAGATTTGACATCCCGTTCATAAAGTTGCATCGCAAATCTCTTAAGTTAATAGACTAATAGACGAGATCTGTAAAGTTGCATCGCGCTGTAAAGCTCCGAATGTTAAAATATAAGTAAAAATATCAAAATATTATGTAAAATTCGATAAATGGCAGCAGCTGCCACTTGGTCCTTCCGTGACACTTTTAGTTAGGCTTCTACGAAGTGTTAAAAGAGCCGAATTTGCGAGAGTCTACTGTAGAGAGACAGCACTGTAGTATTAATTTTTTTTACTGTGCGGTCAAGCATACTGTAATGTGTGGATTGACCACTGGGTTGTTGGAGATCCCTAACCGGGTTGGTTTCGCTGGGATTGTGCATTTGAAAGGTTTTTGTACTCTGCAAATGTGAACTGTCAAATGTCTTCTTCTTCTTCTATTTGATGTGAGGCTGTCTGACATCCGGTCCATCCCAGTAGCGAAAAGATGTCTCACATAAGCCTTACATGTAAGTGCATGTAAGCCTTACTAATCACTATCGCTTATGGAGGTTTAACATGGTATAACCACACTTTTGTCACTTACGTAAGCTTTACTTGTAAAGCATAAGAAAGCTATTGGATGCATTTTTATGGTTTTTAAGGATACCTTACATAAATACACAAGTAAAGCATTTGTAAGCAAATTCTGTAAAACTATAGTAATAAATACTTCTAAGCCATAAGAATTGCATTCATGTAAAGCATTTCAGAAGGCAAAAAATACTCAAGGTAAGCCCTAAAAAGGACCATCTTGTAAGAAGCCATACGTTAAACTATCTTTTATGGTCGTTTAACATTGTATAACTACTCTTTTGTCACCTAAGTCAGCCTTAAATATAAGGCCGACGAACGCCTTTCTTGAAAAGCATTTGTAGCAAAACTTGAAGTGACTCTCATTAGAGAACTCACTTCAGAATATGATCACAAGTATCATATTCATAATCATTCATCTTAATAGTAGGTTTTAGTTAAAAACAAAACCCCACTGCGATGAATAGAAATAAAATATTTTACCTGAACCTTTGTATCAGAACTCCGGTGTAGTTCGCATGAATTATATCTTTAAAGTGAAAATTTCCAGTAAGCCATTCGTAAGGCATACTTATGTATTACATGATAACGCATCCTTCATAAAACTTACATGATGATTAATATGCATACAATACATAGTAAAAAGTAAAACTTTCATAATGATTTATTATATAGAAGAGAAAAACTTACACTACAGTAGACTCTCGAAAATTCGGCTCTTTTAAGATCGGGCTACTTTTTAATTCGTGCAACAGTTACATTTGAAAAAGGTTTGTTGTCATTTTTCAAGTTTGATTATGATTATCAAATGGATCAAATATACTCAAATGTGGCATAGTTTGTCTTAGTTTTGATGTGATTTTGCAGTATTGAGGGATTTTCATGCAATTTACGTTATTATGAGTGTGTAAACTCAATATCTATATGCACATAAATAAAAAATTGTTGCATTTCAAAAACTTTGTCGTCCGAATTTCTGTTTAATTCGGCTGACATTTCGGTCCCATATGCCCGAATTTGAGAGAGTCTACTGTACTACATGTGATTCTTAGGAGGATGAACAAGATCTCAGGCCTGTTACGATGCTTATCTGCCCAGAATTTTGTGAAGTAAAATGAATCCTAGAAGTCTCTTAATTTTCAGCAAATAAATGTGTATTAATGCAACCTTATGCCTTTACTAGTTCTTCAACATAATTACATGTTTCTTGGGTACTTACCTCTTTAATTATTTTGCAGAAAATTATCATCCGGACAAAGAGTTTTACACTTTTTTATCACAATATTTCACAATCACCGCGCATCAATAGCTAAATGTCAAAAGTATTTGCGATCGACCGCTTGGAGCGCTAAAGTAACTGAAAAACCTAACAGCACTGGCATGAATTTCATGCCAACCGTCACCTACTTTCCATTTGCATGAAATTGGTAACAGCGGCTGTTAACATTCTGTTACTTTTCGCTGTTGGTTGTTAGAAATTCCTAGCCGGGTGGGGGATATAGCCATCTGTCAAATGTCAATTGTCAAAATGTCAATTTGACAGTGATGACTGTTCCAGTGATAATTTGTCAGTGAAATAGAGTGTACAAGCTGCGGGAAACGAGTGAAAAGAAGCTCAAAATCGTGTTTTTTTTTTCTTGTCGTGTTGAAGCCAAAGTAGAGGAGAAATAGGAAAAATCATTTTGATAGAATGTCCGATGGTGATAAATGTGCCTTCGTGGGTGACTTTGTGAGATTTCTCCGTGGAGAAATCAATCAAATG
>NW_026604830.1:0-7545 GCF_024763615.1 Phlebotomus papatasi
CCCCTTTGCAAATTATTTCTTTCAGAGTACTTTTAGGGATATAGAATTTCTTTGGGGAAATCCAGGAAAATTTATTAAAAAATTTAAATACGTTCCACTGCTAAAAAAAAAAAATAATTTACACATTTTTGTTTGCCATATAGTTTGGATTTCTTTCATTCTCTTTAGACAAGAAAGAGCACATCATTAAATATCTGAAGATGATATGGATTGAAGATGAAGGGGAAAAAATGAAGAAAATTTCACGTGGAGAGAGAAATATTAAGTATTTGAGTTTATTTTTATTTCTGCCTGAACTATAAACTGAATAACAACAAAAAATTTGGTAGGGAAAAAGAAGAAAAGAGTATTTGGAGTAAGATACTACAGACAGTGCAGAAGAAAATCTATGATTGATAGAAGAAAAATGAAAGAACAAAAAGAGTACATTTGGAAAGAAGTCGAAGATGTAGGAAGTAAGTCAAAAACCAAAAGAAAAAGCCAAAAAAAAAAAAGAAAAAAGATGGAGACCAAAGTGAATTGAAATGGGGAAGGAATAGGTAGAAAATCCCATTCTATGTTGTATGATCCATTGTATTTATTGTAATTGAAATGTGTGTATGAAATGATGAAACCCCTTTTAAGCAAATCCCAACCATCATTTCCCAATAATAATATATCCTTTTGAATTCCATTGGAGTCAAAGGGATGCAAGAGTGAAGTTAGTAATAGGGTTGGGGGGGGGGGGTTGCTCAGAGAGTGAGGTTATTTATTTGGATAAATAGAATATGTTTGCTCTATACCCAACCTCAATCCCTCTCATTCTCAATGGGGCACTTTTTGGTCAGTCAAATCACTTTTATGAGGGGGCTTGATCTTTTGTTTGTCCTTTTTTTTCTTCCTCTCTCCCGACATTATTTTTATGCTTTTGCCATTTACTCTTTTGCACAATATTTCCAATTATTTTTCCACTCTCAATTGGCGTCCAAGATGGCATCGAAAACGGTAGAAATTCAAAAAAAAATTGAAATTCAAAAATAACTGTCATAAATAAATTTTCCAAAGAGATATTTACCCTTTTTCTTCTGTTCTTTTTACTTTTTGAGAAAACAACAAAAATTTAGAAAAACTTCCTCTGACAAAAAAAAAGTAAGAAAGACAAAAAGAAAAATAGAGAGAGAGAGAAAAAAAGGGGGCCACAGTAAAACACAGGAGGCACTAGACAAATATTATCATGTGAAGTGAATCATAGAGAATTAACAACATAAATACAAACCGATATTTCCAACCCATTCTTCGACTCAAACCCCCGGAGAAAATTTTCATTCAACCATTTGTATATATTACCAATGTCAGCAGTCAAATGTGTCTCCCTTTTGATACCTCATCCCAAGAAGCAGCTCCTCAAGTATGTTTAGCAACAAATCCAGAAGATTTTCAAGGAGAGAGAGACCGATCATTTTCTCACTGCCAGAGACGAATTCGAACAGACATTTACTATGAAATTTATCTTTCTTTTTTTTTTGGTTGATAAGGGAGAATAGTTTAATCCGGTAGCGGTATCCCGATATTGACTAAGGGATCCTAAACACTTTCAAATTCAAACAATATTTTCAAAACTAACGAATATAGTAAAATGCGGTAATTGAATCATTTTCCGTAGAGTGCTAATTAACCCTTTAAGGACGATAGGGACACCGGTGTCCCATAAAGAAAATAATTTTTCCTCACTACCTGAAGTTATTTCTTTCTTATGTTTGTACATAATTGCAAGGTAGAAGGTTGAAGGATTCTAGGATATTTTTTTACAAGTCTCCAACTATTTACTATATAGTAAAGTTTAGGGGAAGTGCTTATAATTTTGGACAGTCTGCTTATAAGCATCGAAGTTCCAAGTTTGAAGTGCGATATTTTCTATACTAATTGACATTTCTTGTTACTCTCTTTTCAGAAGGGTTGTTTAGAAACTTAGCAAGCTATTTATCGTCTTATTTTTATTAAAATTAGTTTTAATACGTTTAAAAATGAATTGATATGTAGAGGTGACCTTGGCTCTTATTTTGGACAACTTGTTTATTAATTTGTCCAACTTGACTGTAAATTTGGACAGCTAATCCGCCTCAATAGGATGCCCATTGTTCTTCATTTGATGAACCAATCTTACCAAGTCCTCTTCCTGTTCATGTAAGGGAACCGTAGAATGTCACAAGAAGCCCGGAAACTTTCCATATCATTCATTAAAGTGAGTTGACTTCGATACTCCAAGTACGTGCAGATTCGCTCATTCCCTGACCTTTCCGGGAGTCTTTCAAGGCATTTCTCGCTACATCTCTTTCGTAGAGATGATGCTCCTTTGTTTCTCCAGGCATTTGTCCAACCTAGTCATCACAAAAGCTAAAACTTCACGAAATTTCGTGAGAAAAACACCTGTCCAAAATAAGAATCATCACCTCACTGGTGAATATCTTAAAAAATTTCCCATTTTTCACACGAAAAATCTAATTCACAAGGCAAATCTCACTTCAGGTCAAATGTACAAATCATCAGTAACGTGAATCAACACAATATTCAATGAATATTCAATAATATCACTCAAAAACAGCGAACAAACTTTGTTAGTAGTTCACCAAAACTAAATAAGACTGAAGTAAGCCACGAAGTTCTGTCATATTTCTCGTAAGCAATTGCTCACACTGAATGTTCAACAAAGCAATTTCAACTCAAATCATATTCAAAATTTGACGTATTTAGTGTTAAAATCTTCCAAAAAGAACAAATATTTAGATAGAATTCATTTTTCATCAAATATTGGAATAAAAATCCATCATTTTAATCAATTTATTTTTAGTGTCCAATTTTACCCTCAAAGTGTCCAAAATAAGAAACTGTCCAAAATTATGAGCATTTCCCCTACAACTATTTACTATATAGTAAAGTTTAAAGCACAAAAATTAAGAATTTTTAATTTCTTATATTGAAAATTGATTTTAATTATTTTTTATACTTCCAATTTGTTTAAAGAAAAACTGTTTTAGAACAATAAACTACAATACTCAAACATAATACTCCCTCAGTTTCGAAATAAGTCGTACGTTTGGCGAAAAATTAGGGATTAAGGAATGGTTTCAAAGAATGTTTTTGTTATTTGCAAATATCTTAAGTATGAACTATCCTCCATGTTTAGGGATAATATGGGGATCCTACCGCGATGGTAAGTCGAGGAATCGATATGTTGAAGTTGTCCATTTTTCACGTTTTTTTTTTTTTTAAAGAGCTCCGGTAGATAGTTAATTACTACAAGATGGACTGTGATTAACATTACAAAATAGAATTTGTTCTAAATTTTTAGTATGCACAAGTAGGGTAAAGTTTATAATTTGGAATTAGTGTTACAAGTTGGACAATTCGCCGGTACAAGTTGGACATGGCTTTTTTCTTGATAAATACAGTACAAAATTTGTTTTTAAGCACAAGGAACCAAATTATAAAACTAAAGCATTAAAGATATACACATAAAAATGAAGTACTAAATATATCAAGACAAAAAGCCCTGTACAAATTGTACCATTGTCCAACTTGTACCACTGTCCAAATTGTATCACTTTACCCTAGAACTCAACAGTTATTACCGATATGACATTTTTTATATCTCAAATTTTGCAGAATGAGCAATAAAAAGAAGTTATCCTTTTTTTACGTTTTCGAATATCTGGATGCAAAACTTTGAGAAATAGGGACTTGGGACCTTCAGAGGACCCCCCAGAAATTGACCCTGGGACCATTAATATATTTCTCTAAAATATATCCAGAATTCAAAACAAAAAATAAATCGCACACGTGAGCAAAAGAAGTTACGACAAATGCTGATTAGAGAAAATTTTGTATGGAAGTTTGTCATAAAGGCGCTTACGTTAATTTTTGTTTAAGGGGTTACATGGGTCTCTCAGGTCAAAAAAATAGGCTTTTTTCTTATAATAATTTATTGCAAAGGTATTCAAGAACCGTTGAAACCGAATAAATGTCAAAATAAATTTGTTCTGGTAGCGTTTTGATCATTGACGTACATGTTTCATTTGACATTTATTCAGTTTTAATATTTTAGAAATTCTAACTTTTGGAATATAAAAGAGTAACTTTAGAACGAAATTTAAAAAAAAAAAATTGAAAAATTTTGAAAATTCGACCATTGGTATCTGATTTTCGGAACCATTCTTCAAAAAACAGACCTTGCGTTAGGCAAGATTGTTCCCAGTAGGTTCGTCTGAAATCAAAAAAAAAAAACCAAATATTCTCTGTTAGAGGATTAGTTAGACCCATGGATGAATGAAGGATTTTTGAAAAGAACAAAATTTGGATTTTTGGAAAAAGTTTTTTTTTTTGTGAAAAAGTATCAATTTTACCCTATTTTTCAATACAGAAGGTGCAAATCCTTCGTTCAAACACTTGATTATACTTCTCAAAATAAGTATGCAAAATTTCAAAATCTTGACTACTTCATTGTAAAACGGTGTTTTGAGAAAAAAACGCATTTAAAGTTTTACAACGATAGTTTTACACCGATTGACTTGAAATTTTCAGAAAATATTTTTCAAATATTAAGGTCAGTGTACCAAATTTCGACATAGTTGCATGTAAGCACCGAAGTCCTAAGTTTGAAATGCAATATTTTTTATTGATATTGATATTTTTTGCTACTTCCTTTTCGGAAGGGTTTTGTGGAACCTTGAAAACTACTTTATCATCTTTGTTTACTTTAAATCACTTGCTAAAATATTCAAAAATTAATAATAATATGAACATTGCTTTGGGTATACTATTCCGGACACTTTGATTGCAATACCGGCCACCTTTTTTAATATTTAGAATGAGTTTAATATTTAGTTTAATACGTTTATAAGACCCAAAAGCCCAGAGATCTTCCGTGTAATTTGTCCTAAACACCTGAATAGTAGCATCTCAAATTTACGCGCAAATGGAATATAGTCCATTGCTGGTTGAACCATTGCACCTTAATGGCACAGCAATTGTGAACTATGCCAAGTCCTAGAAGCCAAGATTACATACATCATTTCAATTTATTTATTTGCATGGCCGAAATTACACTCCAAGTGGCCGAAATTAGAAGCTGGCCGAAATTTGGCACACTTACCCTATACTATAAATTAAAAATAAATAAAAAAAATGATTTTTTTGATCAGAGAGACTTATGTAATCCCTTAAAATAATTTTTAATGGGCTTATAAATGTTCCTTTTTCTCAAGTGCATTTAATTTACAAAAATTACATCGATTCTAAATATGTATATATATATATGTATATATATATATATATATATATATATATATATATATATATCAAAATCTCAAAAAATCAGTTACGACAAGTGTTGATTTAACTGACGAACTATTAACTTTTTTTTTTAAAGTAACTTTAGTCATAATAAAATTGATTTCGAACCGAATACTCCGATGAGTTATTAAATATAAATAATAATTAGGAAAATGATAATAATGTAATCCCCCAATTGCGTCCCTGTTGTACTCTGTCATCGTACCCAATTGTGCTGGATTGGAAGGAAAATGTGCGGCAGGATGAAGTGTGTGTATTTAGAATAATAGAGTTCCAGAGCAATAATACAATGTTTAATGTTATATAACACAAGGTTCATGTGTTTTATGTGCTCACTCACATCATATATATTTTCATCTTTTCGCCTTTTCTCTCCCCTCCCTACGCCCCCTCACCCAAAAGACCTCTCTCTCCTCTATACTTGTTCCCTCTCCGGAAAATGCCTTTGATCTTTTCATCCACTGAATAAATACACTACCCATCGCACTCTCTAACATTACACTCTGAATAAATATTTCCACGATACATACATATATATATATATTTATGTATTAAGTATGATTGTATGATTGGGTGAAAATTCCGGGAGATGGAGATAATTATCAGCAGTGACATCTCCTCGATTTTTCTTCTTTGTTTTTCCTTTTGTAAACAAAAAAAAAAGATAAAACAATTTGTTAATTTTTGTAGTTGGTTGAGCAAGTACAAATCGTCGGTTCCGAATAAGACTATTGTAAGTCTAAAATGCGACTTTTCAGGAGAGAGGTTTAAAGTTTAACAGCTAAAATTTATTTTTATTAATTTCACTGGAATTAATATATTTTACCTTTCGAAACTATTGTATCAGACTTACGCATTGAATATCTTCTGGTTAACGCTACTTTTAAGTTATTTACAGTAAAATTGTGGACTGAAAACTCAATGATCGGGTAGGCTGATTTTCAATTTTTTTCTTGTAACTTTTCCAGGAATATCTTGATCAACATAAAATTTTGTGGGGATGTAGATCTAAGGTTTCTGCACCCAATGATACCATATTTTTATACTATTGTAAGTAGACTTACAATAGTCTTCTTCGGAACCGACGAAATATGACTTGATTTTGAAATCTATCAACCGTTTTATTTAAAAATTTAATGCAGAAACGCAAAAAGAAGAAAATTTCCCAATATAGGGTAAGTGCTCATAATTTTGGACAGTTTCTAAATTTGGACACTTTGAAGGTAAAATTGGACACTAAAAATAAATTGATTAAAATGATGGATTTTTATTCCAATATTTGATGAAAAATGAATTCTATCTAAATATTTGTTCTTTTTGGAAGATTTTAACACTAAAAACGTTAAATTTTGAATATTATTTGAGTTGAAATTGCTTTGTTGAAAATTCAGTGTGAGCAATTGCTTACGAGAAATATGACAGAACTTCGTGGTTTACTTCAGTCTTATTTAGTTTTGGTGAAGTACTAACAAAGTTTGTTCGCTGTTTTTGAGTGATATTATTGAATATTCATTGAATATTGTGTTGATTCACGTTACTGATGTTTTGTACATTTGACCTGAAGTGAGATTTGCCTTGTGAATTAGATTTTTCGTGTGAAAAATGGGAAATTTTTTAAGACATTCACCAATGAAAATCAATTAGTAGAACCATTTCAAGTATTCTTAGTGATTTTCACCCAGAAATATTGAGAATTCCGGTTTTTTAGAGCGAATTTTCGATTTTTCGAAAAAACTGTAAGGGGTTAGCCTTACTATTTTTTTGGTCAAAAAATTTTATTTCGAGATTTTGCAAATTCCGCAATGGAAATCAATTAGTAGAACCATTTCAAGTATTCTTTGTGAATTTCATCCAGAAATATTGAGAATTCCGGTTTTTAGAGCGAATTTTCGATTTTTCGAAAAAACTGTAAGGGGTTAGCCTTACTATTTTTTTGGTCAAAAAATTTTATTTCGAGATTTTGCAAATTCCGCAATGGAAATCAATTAGTAGAACCATTTCAAGTATTCTTTGTGAATTTCATCCAGAAATATTGAGAATTCCGGTTTTTAGAGCGAATTTTCGATTTTTCGAAAAAACTGTAAGGGGTTAGCCTTACTATTTTTTTGGTCAAAAAATTTTATTTCGAGATTTTGCAAATTCCGCAATGGAAATCAATTAGTAGAACCATTTCAAGTATTCTTAGTGATTTTCACCCAGAAATATTGAGAATTCCGG
>NW_026604831.1:0-7279 GCF_024763615.1 Phlebotomus papatasi
TGGAAAAAAATAAGAATGAAGGAGAAGAAGATAAAAATGAAAAAGAAAATTATCTGTTTGGCAGCAATATCTATTGAGAATTTCTATAAAATCCGGATTTTAAGAAAACTTTTACAAGAATCTTGTATAATAACTTGGTAGACTCTGTTCTAACAAGACATCTTGTTGAATATGAAAAGATTTTACAAAACCCCTTTGGAAACAGAGGTAGTAAAATGTCTTGTTACTTTTTCATATAAATTAATTTTTTTACAAGATTTTAACGAGATTGTTTACAAGATCTATTTTTCAAAGTATTTTCTCTTCTGTTCCTAAAAGATGCGAAAGAGCGTAAAGTGATTTCAAATGCAAAGAATTTCAGATAAATCAGTCTCATACGGTTGTAAACCGGTTAATATAATAAGTGTAGGGTTGAAAGAACACCTATTCGTACTTTATGAATTGTATTACTTCCTATTGGCACCCTATTTTCTACAATTTGGGATAATAAATTTTAACACTTATCCTTTTAGGAAAAGGTAGATTAATGAAAAAGAACACCATATTTCTTACATTTTATTAGGTACATTAAATAAATTTCGACGAAATTGCCAATGAGTGTTTCCTGGTGAACATATTCCTCCGACCCTACAAAAAACTATGAAAAACCAAAGCTAATAACTTAAGAGGTGGACCGTTTTAGTCAAAAATTCAAGCGTTTTTAAAAGTTAGGATGCTTTGCTACTCATTTAGGTATTATAGGTATTTCCCGGGGGGAAAGGGAAACATCAGGAATTGGTTCCATGAAAAAAAGATTTTCATTCATTTTCTTTGTCTTGACCATTTTACTCACCCACCCAAAAAGGCGGCAGTAAATTTCATTCACATTCACAGTTGAGGCGATAAAAAATAATTTAATGTGCTTCTATTTTGCCGCAAGAGATTCAGGCGCATAAAGTTGCGATTAAAATTAATGAAGTTTATCGCGAGAGATTTTCACTTTCATTCGATAACATTTAAATACAGAAACACGTTTCTTGGAGGATCTGCGTAATCGATTGAAATACGATTTCTTTCATTTTGGGCTCAATTTTCATGTCATTCCTCGTGATTGTATTTTCTTGTTTGTGCTTTAGACTAACATTGGGCTTTCAGCTTAACACCTTTAACTTTGATATACATTCAGTCGATTCAGTCCTATATGTAGAGAGATAAGGTATAACATTATTTTCGGTTATTTTATAATAACATAGCAGCAATTTCAATGGAAATAGCGAGTATAATTTGATTTTCAAAAAAGATGCCTTCCAAAGACGTAATTTAAAGACTATGATTCTTCCAATCCCTGCGGGTTTCTCCCCATCGATCAGAGAGGAGACTTTGTCAATTTTGTCTTTGTCTTATATTCGTTTGATTTAAATTCCATAACAAAATTCAGAATAGATATCCAGTATCACCAAAGAGAATTCATAATAAATGTATTGTGTATATTTCAGAGAAATTCATGAGAGGAATTTTTAATCATGAAGTCTGTTAAATTTCTCGTGGAGAATTGTCATTTGCATTTGTATTGCGCAAAAATTTAGAAAATAAAATGAAAAAAAAATTGTGCAATCAAATGCTAAAATGTTTTTAAATTTCATTTTTGTTCATTCATACTTACTGTAGAGGAAAGTGGGGACACATTTAAGATTTGCAAAGCATTGTGATTTATAGCAAAAAGTGATAGGGTAAGTGTGCCAAAATCCGACCAGCTTGCAATTCCGGCCACCTTTTTTGTTCCTCGAATTTCCAGAGATTATACAATGCAAAAGAATAACAAAAAATGTAGCTTCGACAAACGAGATGACGTGAAAAAGGCATTGGAAGAATTCCTAATGGGCAAGGAACTATGAGAATGAAGGTGGCCGAAATAGGGCACCAAAGCTATGTCTACATTTTTATTCATTTTAAAATGTATTAAAAATGATTTTCAGAGTAAATAAAGACGATAAACTCTCTACAAGGTTCCAAGCAACATTCCTTAAGAAGAAGGAATAAAAAAATCAATTTCTATTAAAGATTACATTTCAAACTTGAGACTTTGGCGCTTGCATGCAACTATGCCGAAATTTGGCACACTTACCCTACCTCAGTAATAAACTTAAAGATTTTGAAGTAGTAGAGAGATAATCGAACCGGGTATAGGTCAACTCTAATGCAGTTTATTTTCTTATTAAATAATTATCGCTCATACCGTAAATGTGAATGACTTTGCCTTTCTGCTGTTCATAGTTCATTTAATTCTAGTCCTTAAGAATCTCATCCTTAAGTGTTAAAATTAAAGAGAAGCTTACGAACAGCAGGGTATCAAAGTCTCTCGCGTCTACGGTATACTTTTACGGAAGTGAATGTCTTTTGAATCATATATAATTTTAAAAAGACGACATCAAAAAATGAATATTCATTTTCAGACGTACAAGATAATTAAGATGATGCCCTGGTAAATTACTAAAATATACACAAGTCTTGTGTAAAACTGTTTGAGTATGTTGTATAATTTCGTAAACTTATGATCGAAAAAATAATCAAAAGTTCGACACTATGTAATGTACATAATCATTTTTAATCTCAATTTAGATAAGGAAAATTTAATAAAATCAAAATTTTCGTCCTAAAGCGTTTTGCATGCACGTATCTATTATCCAATTCTTTCGTATTCGCACTGAAATCCAAATCAAAATTGAGAAAAATGAAATGAAAATTTTAATTTGAAGAAAGTTTTCTTGATTTATAAGATATCTCAGGGATGTTAGAATCGAAGTAGGTTATGTAGTTTTACAGAATACTTAGAATTATTCAAGAATTTAATAAAAACTATGGTTTAAAAGACATTGTCAAAAGTGATCTCAACAATGTAAAGCTTTCTCTTTAAGAAATTAAAGTGTATTATTTTCTTTTTCATTCTTGAAAATCTTAAATATTGAATAAATACGTTTATTTTATTAGCCTCCTCAAGAAGGAATTAATCAATTTTATTACATTTGTAGTAAAAAAAACAAATTATCAATAAAGAGTTGGAAAAAGAATTTATTTATTTTAGAAGCAGTAGATTTTTCTGAAATTGTAGATTCCTAAATTAGTATTGGAGACACCAGGGAAGTTTGGGACAAGTGGTAATATCGGACAAGGTAATTTTTTCATTGATTACCAAAATAAATAAAATTAAACCACTACACAATCGTTTTATTCCTTATAAAAACGGTTTAATCAAGTAGATTAGAGTTCCCTTCAAACAATGATGTGCAACTTTTAGTGTCCGGTGCAAAATTTAAGATAAAAATAGGGTGTTCAATGATGACGTGAATCGTGTGCGAAGATGGAAACTTGATTGAACTTTCGCACAAATCGCCATTAAATTTTCATTTTCCTTTAGAGAAAAATCGGAGGATTCCCTGGGATTATCTGAGGTGGGATTATGAACCCTATAAGTAAGAGACTTTTTTGGCATAGTTGAAGAATCGATACGGTTTGCATGGTAGTCAGAAAAAATCACTGAACTTGAACATCATTGTTGTGTGCGAAAGTTCAAAGCCTCCCCCTACACATATTCAGGATGATAAATAGGGAAACTGGGGCAATAGTAAATATGGAGCAGTAGTAAACATGGGGTAGTTGAAACACAGATATTTAATGCTACACTGCTTGGACTTATGCCGACCATGTCTTCAGTGGACAAGGATCACTATAGTCTATCTAAATTTATATAGGTCTCGTCCGCTGAAGTTTAGTACGTAATTTAAAAAATCGCAGTGTAACTACCCCATATTTACTACTGCTCCATATTTACTATTGCTCCAGTCTCCCTATTTATCATCCTTCTTCCTAGTCTGCAGACTAGAGATTTAGCCTAGTTTCCGAAGGTCTCAAAATCCTAAATATCGTGCAACTGTATTGCTTTTTGATAACCTATCTTTAATAATAACGTATCTTTAATAATACAATCCTAAGTTAAATTTTTCCAAATATCTTGATTGATAAGAAATTACAGCAGTTAAGCCATATGGCTAAGCCTTAGGTCTGAAGCCCGTATAACTAGTCGACATGCACATGCACATGCACACTTTATTATTTCAAATATTTTAAAACTTTTAGAATTTATCTAGATTTAATTCAAATTTGATTTAGAATATGATAAAATCATGCCTGTTATGCTTTATACATACGTTGAGATTTCGTATATAATTTTTAGGCGGAGTAGGTGGAATCAACGCACAAGAATGGCATTCCTAAGCACAGAATATCTTAAAAGACAATTATAGAATAACAATTTTATACACTCTTTTAGTCCGATAGTCATCAAACACTTGCCAAAGAAAAGATACCATTTTGTCGATTGAGTTAAAAAAAATGAATAACATGTTTATGATATAGTTATACGAGCTAAACTTTGCACGTAAAATTTAAAACACTTATTTTGAGAACAATTTAGGGCTCATTCCAAAACCCTCTGCAAAGGAGTTAATTGAGTGCTATTTAAACCACAGAGTTCCAGAAGAATCACCCCACGGAAAGCCCTCATGAGACGGTATGTTTCACAACTCAAGAGTCAATTGAAATTGTCATGCGATCAGGGTACATTATTTCAACCCCTCGCCACTAAACTTCTCAACCCCTATGAAATTTCAATGTCTCACGATCGCCACGTGGCGAATTTTAATACTCTCCAAGGGGAATTTCTTTCTCGTGGTATTTTTTTTGAAAAAGAGAGAGAAAAAAAGTGAAACCACGGTATTTTAAATGCATCATCTTTTTATTGCAATGGTCTCTCCCTCGAAAGAACATAAAACTTGTGAGTGCCTCAATAGTTTATTATTCACTGTACAACTCATGTCCAAGTTGAGGAATACAAATCACTGAATTGTCTTTTTCATTGTTGAACAAAATGTATACTTTTTTTTCTCACTCCTGTGTTAAACTGTATGACTGTCATTCAACAAGAGTCACCACCTGTTTTTGTTTTTTCTCCTTTTGGTTTGATTTTTACTACGATGATCAGTTTCTTGGGAACATGTTCAAATTAATCGGGTAAATATACAAGTGATGGTGTGTGAAGACACAGAATTATTAGCGATAAACAAACTACTTGGAATTCATCGTATCGATCGTATGTATATCCTGTTGTGAGATTTTAAATCTTTTTATCACTGACAACTGAAAAAAAGTTAGGAACGCAAGTTTACTTTTAAGATGTCCGCATGGATATTTATTAAAATAGCGTCCCCTTTATCTATGGCAGCGCCCCCTCCTGTGTCATAACAGAAGCTTTTATAAACCACATTTTCAGAGATCGTGCATAATTTGCCCTATCTACGGAAAATTTATAGTAAAACCATGAAAAACTGGCAGTCATGCAGATCCACTTTAACTTTGACAAAGAAAAAATATATTCAATAAACAATACATACTGCGTTGTATGGAAGAGAAGAATAAAAAGTTATTAGCATTTAGTCGTGGGAATTGGTTAAAAAAAACATTAAGGTATCATCGTCTATGCGATAAATATTGGAGAATTAACTAATAGATATTTAAAATTACAGTCACAGGCACAAAATTGCGCCACTGCAAGAAAAAGAGAAATTACATACAAGTGTTAGAGGAGGTTAATAGTAGAAGAAAAAAAAAACACGAAAATGTCGACGACCGACCATCGTCGCATTTGAAAAATTATTGTTTGTTGCATGTTGCATAAAATGAAATTAAAATGTGAAATGAAAAATGTTATAAAGTCTCTATTAATACACTTGCTGTGCTTGTTTGTGTGTAAATGTAAAATCAGTAAGAATTATTAAAAAGGTAAAAAAAAAATAAATAAAATTATAAAATAACGATGCTGACTTGGTCAATTTCAATACACCAACGTTTTTATTGTTACTGGGATTCTCTCTCACTCTTGCACGCGTAATAATTTTCATGTATCATAGGTACGTAGATCTCTTAGCCGATCTCTTACATATATATTTATACTCAACTACAGAAGAACATAAATAACAATAATGTGGAAAAGTGTGACGAAGTTGCATTGTAATTTAATTACATTGCCAATAAAATGAGATGTGAGTGTAGAAACGAAGAGAGAATTCAATCAGATACTAAAACATTAATTGCGGATAACTGAAGATTTTATTGACGAAAAATTTCAATAGAATACAATTGTTACTTTTAAAACTTAATTGGTTGGGTGTGTGATCTCCTGTCAGAGATTATGTAGGTAGATAATTTCAGTAAAAAGTGTTAAAAATTGCTCAGAGTGCTTCAAATTTTCTTTGATTGATTGATAGTAAAGATAGGTGAAATCAAATATTCGATGCTAGAGATCAACACAGAAATGCATCGATGTTGTAAAATCACTATCAGAAATTTTATAGCCCATTTAAACATATTTACACTTGTTTTCCTTGTGCTTTTTCTATATACTCTAAATCTGCCAAACTCAAAAATCATCCAATAAACAGATACCGATACCGACACGCCATGTTTGTAAGTATAAGAAGAAAAACGGTGATAAACCTAGATCAGCTCATAGTAGGTGAGAACATTAATGTCAGACAACTTATAGAATGTTTTCTGTGTTCGGAGTTCGAATCCAATATCTTTCAGAGGAAACTGGGGTAGCAGTAAACACGGGATAGTTGTAAACACTGTGTTTTTTTTTTAATTAGATTTTGATTAGACTTCAGAGGACAGACCTATATGAGTTCCCAGATAAGGATCCTTTTCCACTAAAGAAATGGTCGACATAAGTCCGACTACTATAGACGTAAACATCAGTGTTTCGTACCATTCCATGTTTAGTACTGCCCCAGTCTCCCCGAGGTCATCAGAGATTTTCCAACGTTACAGATGGTCGAATCGTATCTAATCAGCTTCAATTCACTTAATTTCATATTTTGCAAACATTTATGTGAAATATAAGACTTAATCTCTATAATTCTTTCAAAGAACTTGATCATAAGAGTTATGGAAGTCGAGCTATCTGAATGCGTTATAGAAATTTGGTACACACTGAGAGAAATCCGAAAAATTTAAAATAACATTCCGGAAATGTTAATTTTACCCTGCAGTATTGATCCAAAATCGGTGTAAATATTACCCTTTTTAGGTGTATTAGGGGTTAAAGGTACCCATTTTGATGTTAATTTTACAATTAAAAAGGTGTAAATTTAACATTAAAAAATGTTGATATATTTTTACACCTAAAAAGTGTTAAAGTTCTGAGGAAAAAAGTTAATCGCACCCTCTTTTTTTTCTCAGTGCAGTT
>NW_026604832.1:0-7227 GCF_024763615.1 Phlebotomus papatasi
AAGCAGTTTCCACTGCCACTAGGATATTTAGAGAGAGATGGTGCAAAAAAAGAGACCAAGTGTAGACCCATCGTTACACTGAGAAAAAATATTTCTTTGGAATGACAAAGTGATTTATTCAGATTTATTGGGAAAAATTATTTGCTTGAAATGCAAAAAGTCTGGAAGATTTCTACATTTCTAAATTAAAATTTGCAAAATATATTTTTCTTTTTTGGAATTATTATGCTCATCTGTGCCATATATGTACGCTGAGATAAAAGATGAAAATAATATTAAAAGGTAAAGAAATGGAAAATAATTATACTGTTTCTTCCTGCCACACGTAATACACTTTATTTTATGTTTTTATAATAATAATTATTAATATGGAATATCTCCCGGAATATGTGTTTTAAAAAGTTTAAAGATAGTGATTTTTCCGAGATTACCGATAAAAAGCATATATTGAAGAAAAATACCCAAATAGCAAAATGAAGTCAGAATATCGTAATTTTTATCATGTGGTCATTGGTTATTATTTGGGCATTCGCGGTTGTACTTTCAAAGTGCAATTATTTACAACATATAAATATTACAACAACTAAATATACCATGTGATAAGTTTTATCTCTTCCTAAAACTAGAAGTAACCATTTGTGAATTTTTGTATTCTACGTGGTACATAACAATAATATTAATAGTAAAAGTGTATAATATTAATAGTATAATAGTAATTTCGGTCAAAATCCAGAAAGCTAAAATTCCAAACAACAAAATTCCGGAAGGCCAAAATCCTGAAAACAAAAATTTCGAAATTCAAAATTTTGAATTTGGGATTTTGATTTTCGAAATTTTGGTTTTCTGGATTTTGGCTGTCACCGATCCCTATGTACTTTGACACACTAGATCGAATCGGTCAAGAGCATCAGTAAGTACTAGAATTAAAGAAAAGCTTCCCGTCAAATCATTGCTCTACCTGCCGATTTTACTCGGAGGCTTTTTGAATTGTAACGATATATTCTAGTACATTTAGAGAAATTCTGTAGATTTTCGGCAAAATTTCTGCCTAGAAAATCTGTAGATTTTCGGCAGAAATTCTTCCGAAACTCTGCAGATTCTCGGCAGAATTTCTGCATAGGAAATCAGCATAGGCTCCATTGTCTCAACAAAAATATTGTTGATTTATCAAGGAACTGTAGAAGTTACAAAGAAAATGGTATGCTCTGCTTAACAAGCATTTCCGATTAAACATTTTAGATGAGTAAAAAGATTCAAGCAAAAATACTAATTTCTTAAAAATCGCCCATACAATGATACAAAAACACGAAATTTAGGTCGACACTCTGCTTAAAGTGTTCACTTCACTATTCTCTACTTATAACACGGCGTCGCAGAATTCTTTATTTTATATAAACACTGTGAAATCACCAAGAATCACTATTGAATTTTGCAAACTTTAGTGAAAAATGTTCCATCTTTCCTGACAAATCTGTCTGGAAAGTCTGGAATGTAGAGAAAGATCTACAGATAATCGGCAAAATATCTACAGAAATTCGTCAGAGTATGCACCAGGATTCGTCAGAAAATCTGCAAAAACTTCTGACAAATTTTGTCCCAAGCCCAAATAAAATTTGTAGGAATATCTACAGATTTTTCGGCAGATTTTCGGCAGAGGTGTAGATATTTTCTGCAGAAATCTTAAAGATATCTGACGAAATTATTTGACGGGTTATGGACATTATAGGGGAGCAAAATCACCAACAATGACGATAATATAATAGTTAGAGCTCTGAGCTATACCAAGTCATTTTGATAACTTTCGAATTACGTTTTCATGACCTTTTTCACATTATAGAAAAATATACTACTCGGATAGTGAGACTTTGACTGTAACTTCAAAGAATTTTTAACTCCGGATAACTGATTCATGAAACAAGTGTTATGCCAGATAACCCATTGCGTGACCATACTATAGTAGTTAATAAAACAAAATAAACACTTAATTTTTCGCCAACATAATATTATAATTACTCCCTTTTGGAAGTATTTGAAATGTGTTGGAAAGTTAGTAAAATTCAAAATCTCATGAATTTTTGCAAGGCTTTTAGTAATCGGAATTTATTGCTTCATTACAAAATCGATATACTTATTTTAGCCAAAATGTTTTATTTATAACTAATAATGCTAAAATATTATTTGGTTGAATTTATAAAAACCTTTAAGTATTCTAGCTTCGAGCTCTCTGAACTACCACAAACTTTAGTTGATTCCACAAATCCTATGGATATTTCCTCAAAAAAGCTTTTAAATTTCTCTTAGTGTTTCGAAAGGGTTCTCCAGAATTAAGCTACTCTGAGCGGATTTTTCCTCTTTGCTTTTCACTACTTCCGGCTTGGGACGAGCAATAAAGTCATTCCACCAAGAGCCAACATTTTAGAATGGTGTGCCGAATCTATTTTGGGAAGGATGGGTACTATAAAAAAAAAGAGGAAAGATCTTGACGAAAGAACTTGGAAGGGTACCCCTAATGCAACACATGAGTGACAACTGAAATCCCTTGATACTCTTTGCACACCCCTCATACTCTTTAACAATTTTTCAATTTGCGATCCTCTCAAGGAGATAATTTTCAAATTCCACGCCACTCTCATGCTCACAAGCAGTTTTTCACTCTTCGTGACTGCGGATTAGGAGGAAAAGCTGAAATCAGGGAAGATGAAGTGTAGCTTAGCTATTGTGAAATAATAAATTGAATTTTATCTTTTAGTGTAAAATAAATATTTCTAAAAATATTAAATATTTTAATAAAATTATCAAATTACATTTTAATTAAGGATTATTAATTCTTAATTAAATATGATAATATTTTCATAGTGCACATGAATTTGTTTCTTATGCTTTAGTACATTGGAAAAATTTTATAAATATACTCCTGTAATTTTTTAAAGATCTTTTATGAGAATTAATTCTCTTTGAAAAATGAACTTTATATGAACAACAAATCACGAGTCCCAGTTATTATTCTGCTTTTAAAATTTTATTCTTCCATTTGGCGACTTTATGTCAGTATCACAAGTTTATATATTTTTAATACTGAATAAGTTTCAAACACAATAAAAACCCCTTATAGACAAATCACGGATTTATTATAGAATATAGTATAAATCTACATAATTTACTCAGTTTGAGAAGAATCAAAAAACTCTAAAATAGTTTACGTATCTACCAAGTTTATGTAAGTTTTATTTCTCAATTCTCTTTTATTATTTTATTTGATAAATTTTAGGATATTTTCGACACAAATTGATATAGTAATATTTAAGCATTAAATATTCAGCTGAGCTGAGTATTTCAATGCAATATCTAAATTGTATAATTAATTAAAATGAAAATAATTCATAAATGTAGAAAATGTTGAGAGCTAAACTAAAATATTTAGCCATTATATTTTGTAATAACAATTTGTTGTAAAACTCAAAATTTAAAATTGAAGTTATAATGTAAAAATAAGAAAAAGAACATAAATAGATTAATATAAAATGTATAAAATAGAATGATTTGCTTATTCTTTTAATTTTAGAGCATTGGAACCATTAGAAGGCATAGCTTTAATTGATG
The DNA here is from genome assembly GCF_024763615.1 of Phlebotomus papatasi. Taxonomy (NCBI): domain Eukaryota; kingdom Metazoa; phylum Arthropoda; class Insecta; order Diptera; family Psychodidae; genus Phlebotomus; species Phlebotomus papatasi. The sequence continues at coordinate 3,601 of NW_026604832.1, forward strand.
GTTGAAGTTTAAGTTTAATTTATGTATGCTTTTTAAAACAGATAAGAAAATTAATGAGATGTAATAATAAGAAAATAAAAATAAATTAAGCGGATTTGGAATTTAATTTTGCGAAATTCAAAAAATTTGTTTTATAAATCAAGATTAATAGAAAATAGTTAATACTATGAACTTTAGTTTATAGAAGAGAATTTTGGCTTTGGGAAATTAAATAAAAATTGAAAAATAGGCTATCGCATTCAAAGACAGGCCACTTTCCTTTACCTTAAAATTACTTTTGCATATTTTACCGTTTACTGGTTCGCAACCGATTTTAACCGATTTATAAAGCATTTGAAAGATTGTCTAAAATAGTTTAGTAGTAGGGGGAGGTGGGGCTACTTTCAGTTGTGGGGCTACATTGTTATACGATTTTTTCGAATATTTCTAATGGAAACTGGGTTTTTTGTGTGATGTAATTTGGATAGACAATATAATAAATTGCGGGTCTGAATAAAATAATTGTAAGGGCCAACTTCATTTAGAAATAGGCGAAAAGGTCGTATAACAATCTAGCCCCACAGCTCAAAGTAGCTCCACCTCCTCCTAATTCTTTTGGTTTCCGGATAACAATTTGTTATCGGTTTCAGTTCATAATCGGTTCATAACCATCTGGAACTGGTTCAAATTTATCAATTCCAAAACCTTTTCCAAATACACAAGTATATCCATGGTTCCATTTAGTTGAGAGTTATGTCCCAAATACACTCAAGTTGATCCTCTAAAATACTTGGACTGTAAAATTTGACGGTAAAGATTTATCCCAAGCTGTTATACACTGAGGCCTTAGCATAATCGATTAAAGGTTTTTTGAAAATGGGCTCTTTTCTCCTACACTGCTAAAAATAAAAGGTTCATTGATCCAAATTTGATTCTTTTGCAAAGGATGGATCAAATTAACATGTGCATTCAAAGTTTGAAATTTCATCCATCCTTTACAAAAGGATCAAATTTGGTTCAAATTGATCCTTTTATTTTTACCAGTTTATTTTTGAATGAAACGCAACCTTACCATGATATTATTAAGCTCCACTAACTAATTGTCAAAAATACATTTATAAAACTAAATTCCATATAAAAATAGGACAAAGCCTAATTTCGAAGGTGCCCCACTACCCCTACTTAATTCTTTTCTGACCGATTTTACAGGTTAAATATTGTCGAGGATCAGCCTGTGTCTATATGGGCCCCTACTCTTCTAGAGTCTTTTTGATCTTTAAACCTCTAAAGATGAATGGGGCACCAGTCCCAAAAGCAAAAACAATTGTTTGACCTTTAGTAAGTTATATTGTTTTCTAAATCGTCAGGAAAATGGTTTGTGTTTTTTGGGACACCGGTACCCCTTCGTCTAAAAAAATTAACCTTGAAGTAGAGATGGAAAATTTCAAGAAATTTCACGTTTTCCGCCTATTGTAGATGGCGACTACCGTGAAAATTCTGAAATTTTACCATCTTTACCTTGAAGACCGTTTTTAGAAATGGTTCAATAGTATTTTCGTTATTTGTTTGAAATTCTTGCCTGGGTAAGTCCTAAGAAACGTTATTTCGGAAGAGAAAGTGACATTTTGGACGATTCATAAATCGGTGAGACAGTTATGGACCGGTAAATTTAAATCAAAATGTGCTACTAACGAGCACCAGCAAGCACCTAATGCTAACCGATTTCAATTCAGCTGAAACGTATGTATTTTAAGCTGAATTCTGTCTGCTAACCTTAAATCGACATTCGCGAGGCAGTGCTATTTCCATATATTTGGTTAGCACTTCTTGTTCGAGAACTGCTGACCGGTAAGCATATTTTTGATAATCGACTGACCTGCTTTTTTTCAGTTACTCTCTAGATGGACAAAACTTTGTTAAATCTTCAACCATGTGAATACCATGCTTTCTCCTTTTAATTAGTACACTAAAAAACTTTATTCATACAGGAAAATGATGCTAAGCTGCTTTCATGGTGTATTTTACGAGTTCTAATATTTTCCAAAGCTAGGACTCTTTCTCACCCCTTTTATTGAGTAATAAATGTATTAGTTGTGGAATAGTTTATTTCAACTGTTAATGAATACGAAATATGGAATAATAATAGATTTTATATATCAATGTGAGCATATGTTGAAAACACAACAAACAATTTTAGATAATTGAAATCGAAAATGAATTTTAAACAGTAGGTTATCTTATTAATATTCATTATTTTCCTAAATAGTAATTGTTTGCAAATTGCAATAACACATTTATTTTGGTGTGAACATTATAACACGTAACCTAATATACAATTAAATAATGTTTTACAAGTTATCATGTTACAGTATAATTTTGTTTTTCATCTCATTAACTGACCATTTTGCACAAGTGCATCAACTGGTTCATTCCTCCAAGTGCAAATGGTATCTTTTGTGATTCTCTCTTAATTGAAGTGTTAAGAGAAAATCGAGTTTTCTGGCACAGTTTAAGCACAAGATTTCTGACTTGGAAGTAAATTTTCTGCACAGCAGGATGTGAAATGTTTTATTGAAAAACCCGTTCTCTGAGAAATTATTCCATCTGAGCAAAGTTTTTCTTGCACACACAGGAAAATGGGGAAGAAGATGATAACTGTGAAAACTTTTCTCAGACATTTTCCGACGTGCTTTTTTTCTTGCGAGTGTGTGTGCTTTCCCTTGGTTTTCTTTCCCATTTCCCTCTTGCCATCTTCTTGGGAACTCCACTGGCGAAAGTTGCAATCTAGAATAGAAGCTGGTCTTGCTCGTTTCGCGCAAAAGTGATACAAAGTCAAGAATCATTTGAATCACTAACTGCATATAAGGGAGAGAGATAGAAAGTTGATTATGGGTACTACTACTGAGAAGTCACCACATGGCAATTTGAGGGTGAATCCAAATGGAAAACACCCCTTTTATCGAAACCATTGAGGTAAAGTATTTTCATTCCGTGAAAAACTTTTCTATTCTCAGCAATACTGAGAGAGTCTCAGAATAAATCACGCCCAAATGAACTCTTAGTCAGAGATGAGCCAATTGTCTAACAAGTTTCATCTTTTACGATGTTGTTTGTGGACAAAAATATACACATATTACGAACATTAACCCCCGCAACAACTGTGTTTTCTTAAAGTAAATTTCTTCCTGGTATTTATCCTCAACCATTCTCAAGAAAAACCCTATTGGAAACATATTGTGAAAAATGCAAACTTCAATTTAGACTTTCATTAGTAATTTGCAAGAAAACTGTTGAAAAGCTAAGTTTTAATATTGATTATGAAAACATCCAATGAAATCATCAGAGCAAAAGCAATTAAATTTCAATTCTGCTCTAGAAGAGTCATCTAAGCTAATGAATCCCAGCATATTCATTAGCTCTTTCCTTCATTTATGTCTCATTCAGAACAGCTTTCGTTTCTTGTCTTCTGCTTACTTAAAGACTTGCACAGACCATTACTATTACAATGACAATGAACATTAAAAGAAGCGAGATTACTTTTCCAATTTCAATGATTTTAATGAAAAAACTCTATTAGAGAAGGTTTTCCAAATGATCTAACAAATTTACATGATGTTGCTGTTGGAGCTATTACATTGAAACGTTGAT